>NW_009942181.1:38976-68141 GCF_000696875.1 Nestor notabilis | reverse complement strand
TTCTATTTACAGTAAGGTCTTTTATGTCAGTGATGTCTTTTTCTGTCCGACTACCAAGTGATTACTGCATAGTGAGTCACAAAGGGTACCTTGATATAATAGCATTCATAATTATCTGACAAAACAGCAGATGATCGTTTGGTGTTTGCTGTGCTTATCCACAGCAATAACAAAGGATTAAATACTTCCTCGCTCCCGTGTTACAGTTCTCATACTTTCCCTGCTAGCTCACATAGGCAAGAGAGACTATACCACGTATAAAGTTCAGTAGAGACTGTGGGAGGGAGCTGGTTATTAAGAAAGCGTTATATGTCTCATATAAGAAAAAACAGTGCCCTGTGCGATAGCGATTTCTGTTAAACAGAACTCTATGGGGGGAAGGATGATGGCGTGTGATTGAGACACCTGTTGGGAAAATAGGCAACTATTGACAAGTCTGATTCATGACTGAGTGACTGCTCTGCTAGTCTTCACATGATCCCCACCGAGAGCGAGCCTCGACCGCCTGCTAAACAAGGGCTGTTTGAAGTTTCTTTTTAACATTTCCAAGACGTTATTTTTTTTAGCAGGACATCTCCACTGGGGTTCTCGATGTCACCAAATCAGCAGCTGTTGAAATCCATTCACTTCAGCATGAAATGTTTGCATAAGTTTTTTTCTTTTTTTCTTTTATTTGTAACAACAGCAAAGTAAATAAAACCCTAAAAATCCTGCACTAGTCAACTTGTATATGTGTGAGAACAGCTTCTGGTCGCAATTGTAGCTGCTAAGGCAAAATGTTTATTTGTAGAGAGCAATGACAATCAGAGTAGTTTATTATGATACACAAAAAATACTGATTTTAATAGACATTTCCGTGACATTTTTCCAGTGTAAACATTCAGTTAAGTTCTGTGCCAGCTGTTGAACTTGTATGAAAAGTGTTTTTAAATGGAATTGACTGTTTTTCAATTCAAAAAATATCTTAAAAGTCTAGAAGCAAATGTTTCCTATTTTTTTCAGTTAGTAAATGAAACGCTGTTTCTCGGGTAAGAAAACATTTCTATCTGACTCACATTTCCCTGAGAAAACAGCTTGTATCATAGAATTAGTTTAGTTTGAAGGGGAAACAGAACAAGGCAAGACATGTAAACATATGACAAAGCTTACTTTGATATTTAAATGCTTTTTTTTTTTTTCTTTTCCTGGCCATCTGAAAAAAGGTGTGGTGAATGTAGTCAATTGTAAATAGAAACTCTGTATTTTCAGTCAGCTTCATTTTTAAACCCGAGAACTGCTGACCACATAGGAAGACTCCTGGTTTGAGCCATCCCTCCTCTGTTTATTAAATCTGTTAAGACTTAAGTGTATTTTTACAAGTTCATTAATGTATTCCATTCTCTCTGATGTATTTTTTCCCACTATTATCAGATTTCATTATATGGGAGGAATTATCAGATCAACCCATTATACAGCCGAGCAGCGTTAAGTCTGATTGGAATTTGGGCTTCCCTCCGTTTACACGGGGAATATTGTGTAAATCAGACTCTCGGGTTTCAGTGGGAGGCACAGGGCTGCACAGCATCCATTTGTCAAGTTGATTGCACCTCAGTGAGGTTGCATTAGCTTGTCTTTGAACAGAAGTGAAATCCTATGCGAAGCTCCCCTTTCTGTCATTTACACTAACATCCATCCTCTTAAACCAAGGCCTCAGAGAAAAAACAAAGTGATGGCACAATATAATCAGTCACTCAGGTTGTCTGTCATCTGTTTTCTTAAGGAAATGACTTTTAAGTTAGTGGAGCAGAAAATTGAAGAAAATTAGCAGAGGGTTGTTGTAGAAGCAGGAGGAATTTTTAAAAATTACAGATGTATGTGGAGAAGCTCAACTGCATCCAGCCAACTGAAATGCAGTTGATTCCGGGTTTCACTTTAGTGTTAATATAATGCCAGCGTACCCAATACGCAATAATTCAACTTGTAATGAAATTTTTTTCATAAACTTGAATTGGGCTGTAAATGCACAATAAAAAGCTGGTATGCACATTTTCAGCTTTTATATCAGTGGCTGTGTTTTATGATGCTGAATACTCAATTTGCACTCTTTTCCATGTGTCAGGAAAGCTGCCTGTGTATCTCAGAAATGTTAAGCTGGAAAAGCCATTGTAAACAGCTCTGTGAAGAGGCTTATAAGTTCTTTTGAAACTCAGAGAACTGATTTTTTACTCTAATGTGAGTAGCAGCAGTAAATGATATTTCTTGTTTAAACAGATGCACAGTGAAACTTGTATAGTAGAGTTGCAACAGTTGCCACAGGGTTAATGGTGTAAGTGAAGAGAAGACAAAGATGTACATTTTGCACAAGGTAAAAAAGCACCATGTTTTAATATAGTTCTTTTTCTCCCATCTTCCTGACCTCTTCTTTTACCCACTCTGGAAGTGAGTTTTTAATTAGAGATCCTTTGGTTTAACTTCAGTCAGTAAGAGAATCAGTATTGTCTTGTGTATCTTAAGGGAACATTTTTCAGTGTGGTATTTTCCTAAAGGAGGGTTGTGCACGGCTATTTTAAGTTAGAGCAAAATAGCACATTCCTAGTTTAAAATAAAAACTGTGAGCTCTTGCAACAAACTGGTGTGAACTTTGAATTTCTTTAGTTATTTTGGAATACATATGCCTTCTGAGGGCTTTCCAGACATTCAGAAAGTGATGTGACTAGCATCCGTCAAATATGCTTCTTTCTTTTCTTTCTTTTCTCCCCTTTTCATTCTGCTGAAGGGAAAATTGCATGTGGTCTTTATTTGTTTGTATCATGCAGATATAGTAGTGAACTCTAGAGCACAATAATAGAAATATTATTGGTCTTGGGTGAGAAACATATTCCTTTTCCCCCACTCTTTTCTGTGAGAAATATAGGCACAAAACCTCACAAAACGAGTCTGGTAATTCAGTTGCTGTATCTTAACATGCCTTGGAAACTTTGCATGGAATATGATATGACAATACAAAATTGTCTTATTTATACCAATGTACTAGCACATTGTCACTTGGAAAGAGAAAGGAAATACAGAAAAAAGATTGCTATTTTAAATAATATGCAAAGAGTATTTTTGTAATTTTTATGCATGACTATTGTTTGCAGCTAGTTTAACTTTTCAGTCAGTAAGTATTAGATTTTTCATGTGTCCCTTGAGGTAAACTTAAATTGGCTTCACAGTCTTGAATACACTTAAATTTGGATAACTTTAATCAATAGAGACATTATATACACTGAAGTCAGTCAAGATCTGCAGAATCAAAGCATAAGTGAATCCATCCTTCTCCTTAAAAATGAATCTTAAAAGATTTTAGAAGGAAATTATTTTTAAAGACAGCATGTAAAATTCTATAAAAAGTTACAGATTATAGAAATATCAGGTACACTGTTCGTGCAACTCATGTTTCCTTAAGATATATATTATTCGAGGTTGTGCTATGAAGATGATAATGACTATATTTTACACTTCTCCCTTTTATAATCCAGTGTTAACATTTAGGAATTCGGGAACTTGAGAGCCCTAGTAGATCAATCTTGATTAGTTTATTTTTCTTTGTAAAGATTTTGATAGCCTGGTAATGCTTTTGTTTGAAAGAGTATTCTTTACTTCCTCTTGTGGGGGATGAAATATTGTTACACCCAGCTCTTCCTCTGAAATAGTGAAAAACAATTTAGGTAACTGAATCTTTGATGAGGAGACCTTAGATTGAAAAGTCCGGCATTTAATTGCCCTTTTACTCATAATTCTTCTATGTTTAACCTCAAAGGCGATTTAAAAAGTTACATCTTAATTGCATAGTCTCATTCAATCATTAGTACTTTGCCTTGCAGCAATTTATTACATCTTTATTTCCCTGAACCATCAATGAAGATGATGCTGAATTTTATATTAGCCAAGTGTCCTTTTGAGATTAATGTGGTAATATAGATTTTATGCACCCTTTTTCCGCTGTAATATTTGTGTTATAGATTGGGGTTATAGGTATAGCACAACTGCTTAAGTAGTTTAGGGAATACAGTGTGTATTGCCACAAGAATTGATGCTGGAGATTTATTTGAAAATGTACATCTGCAAGAGAGAGGAAATAATAGCAGGTCATTCTCTGATGTGCTTCTCTCTAGCTATTTTTACAGCTTACTCACACAGGGTTTTCCCCTTTGAAGATAATAGTTGGACTCCCATTGTGAGGAAAGCACTGTGATCAGATGGGCTAGGAGATGGGGATATGGGCAAAAGGGTGCTGTGCCACAAATGCCACCGTTGGGCAAGTCACTCTGTAAATTTGACTTCTCCTTCACAGCAGTCTTTTGGAGGTTCCTGCATTCTTAAAATTTTTAAGGGTTCCAGCTGCTAAGGCTGTGAAATATCAAAACTCCCTCGTGTCAGTGCAGGACCAAGGTAGAATTCATCATGAGCATGTTTCCTGTTGTGTTCTCTAATTCATTTGGACAGCTATTTAAATATGGCAGCTAGAAAGCACTGGGACCCTTTATGCTACTCTATGTAACTGCTGTAATTTAAAAGTTCACAGCTTTTCCATTCCATCACTATCCAAATTCTCAGAACAGGCAGCTACTGGTGTCTACTATACAAGCATTTCTGCTTGCACAAACCTCAGGGAGATTTCCATGGATGAGGCTAGTTTGATGAATATTTCAAGCCAGGTGTGCTGACACCAGTGCCAAAAGCACTGTTCTGCCTTTCTCATACTTCTGGATTCTCATTCCTGATGCTTTCCTTTGAGCTATTGCAGCTGTTTATCCTGCAAGCAGTGAGGGAGACAAGGCTGGGGGAGGACAGGACTGCTTCCTTCACGTGTACGTACCACTGGCACAACCAGCAGAAGTGCTGGTTTGGTTGCAGATTCTGAAGCCAGCCAAATGGAGTATATAGGTGAACCAGAAGGCTCTCCATAGCATTGCAAAAATGGGCAACCACCCATCTTTGGGCGAAATAACATGGAGTTTGGTGAATGTTACATCCTTGTTACATCCTTTAAGGAACAGGTGAGCTTATGCTAGCAGTTCAATAAGCAGCCTCCACCCTAATCCCAGGCACATTTCACCTCCCAGAAGAAAAGCATATGTGGGCTCTTGAACTGGGTGGCAGAAGGGTGTGACTGGGTATTAAATTAATCTCTATGGAAGCTGCGTATGTCTGGAAGAGAAGGACAAAAGCAAAAGAAAGAAAAGCAGATGAAGCATTGCAGAAGACTCAAAGGAGGAAAAGAAAGTGAAATTAAAAGAATTAAATAAGCTCTGGAACAGTCCCACAAAAGTCTGAGTGCTGGCTGAAAAGGCTCCAAGAGGGATGGCAGAGATATTTTGCTGTTGTGTGAATCTCTTGCATTCAAGGAATAAGGAGTGAAGTTGGGGGCGGGTGACTTTGGAGGTGTTTTTTTAACTAGATATGCCTAAAAGATGCTTGACTTTATAGTTTTCTCCTCCTAATAGAAACAGCTCTCAGGGCCTCAAACTTTGGCTAATCACTCAGGTCAAAAGGGTAATAATAATGTAGAAGACTATGAATTAGAAGTGTACCCTGGGGAAAGCTTGACCCAATGCAGAAGTAGAAAATAACCATACAAAACTCTGTAATGGGATCCTCTGAAGCTGAATGGGAAAATGAGGGCTCATACAAATATGCTCACCATCTAATATGAAACATAACTCCAGAAGTATGTATTTTTATTCCCTGTTACAAGAGTGAAACCACAGTGGAGTTACTGTAACACTGAGGCTGAACTAATCCCATCACAGGATCAGATCTTGGTAATAAATAGTTCCAGGTGTGATCCAAGGATTAGGAATGTTTAGATTTGTTTAAACTGAAAGGTGTGGAGTTTTTTCCAGTCTTTCCACTGACAAGGGAGGGTTGTATGAGGTGTGTAACTCCCATCTCTCAAAAGAGAGTCCTGCTTATTATGTATCTCTTTTTACTGGTATATCTATCTCAAATACTTTACTAAGAAAGTTTATACCATTGTGCTTATGTTAGAGATAGGGAAATGAGGGATAAGGATGATCAGCATCTTGCTAAAAACCAGCCACCATGCCCGTAGCAAACTTGGAAGTATAGGAGCTGGTCCCGTGCTCTATTTAGTGGGCTCTGCTGCTTTCCAGGTCATCCTTACAATTTGCCACTTTCTTTGTCATGAAACTTCAGGTTTCTGATGGGATGAATTTGGAAAAGAGATGCTCGTTTTAATATGCCGATCTTGTGAGCAGATTAGACAGGGATAGGGTGAGCATGTATTTAAAGATTGTACCACGCTGCACATACATAAAGGACCATACTAAGGTTGCGTAGTCAATCTCATTGTCAGTGCCTCCATGTTTTCCAGTCTTTGGTTTTACAGTTCTTTGTCTAAGCAAGTGCTTGAAGCTCTATGAAATAAAGCTGGCCTCAGTTCTCAGTTCCTTTCCACAGGCTGGGGCTGTATTGGCAGCAGATAGTTATGTCAGCCATGTAATTTGGATAAGATTGTAGCTGAAAAAGGAGAGCTGGCTTTGAGGACACACTGAGTATTTATATCTGGTTTTGTACCATAGTCCCTGTTCAGAATTTATACAATGTATCAAAGCACCAGGTAAGTGGTGACTTCCACCCATACCCCAGGATTTTCCATGTGTGCATCCCTTTTATGAGCAGGAAAAAACAGTTTATGGCCTGGAGCATTTGACTTTTCTGCCTAATCCATGTGTCCAGAGAGATCAGAACAGAAAAAGAGAGCATGGCAGAAGAGAAAGAACACAGTGAAGACTGTTCCTCTGCACCTATGCTGGCATTATGAGATATGTGCAAATAATCATCAGTGGGCACCAACTACGGGTCCTCAGACTATGCTTTCCTTTAGTCTGTGTGCTGAGCAGAGGGTCTGAGCCAGGGCCAAAGCATCCTGGGACACGTCCTTTGTAATGCTTCTAGATTTCTTGAATAATTTATGAAGATTTTGGACCCCTTTTCCCCAAACATACACAAAGACAGTTGTGCTGTAGAAGAGAGTCTGAGAAACTCCATGAAGAAAGCAGCTTACTTCTTCAGTCTTTACATAGGCATTTTAAAGCAGTTATTATTATTCCCTCTTTTCAGGGGATGACGAAGCTGACCATTTACTTTTTGCAGAGTTAATACACTGTGGTGATTTACTTTTTATCTCTTTATTAGGGTTTTACTGACTTATTTGCATTGTAATAGCAATAGTGATGTTTTGCATATAGTCCTATTGCCTTTGATTGGGAACAACACCAAGATAACTGAGTGCTTCATGATTCAATTATTTGTGTTCTTTGCAAGAATAATTGAAGGATCATGCCAAAATCTTATCAGAGCATGAAAATTTAGCATGCCAAGAGTGCAGCTATTTAAGTGGCATACCAATGGTTTATTTGCAGACAAGATTCACTTTTAGAAACTGTCTCTTTGCTGTTTCACTGTTGTTAGAACTGTAAAAAGTGCAGTTATCAAAAAGGATTAGTAGGAAGAGAGAATACATTTTCAAGTGACCTGTGATTTTAGATGATTCAATTTTAAAAAAGTCATCAGAGAAACTGATCTTTCAGAACTGAGCAAATATTTTCTGAAAAATCAAGTCATGGGCAGGTATTTGAAAGTCAACCAGCACTGACACAGCTACTCATGCTAATCCTTTTCTAAATCTTCACCATGAAGTTTTGGGACTCTAGTTACTCATTTGGAGCACCTCTTTAATCTTCAAGTATTAGCTTGCTTCAGAATTATTGCAGCTGAATAGGAAAAACTGGTGATTAAGTTGTTCTGAATATTTAAATAATCTAAGACATTGTAAAATGACTGTAGTCCATACATGCCTTATGAAATAGATCCTTTATTTACCATCAGACCTTCTTAAGCCACCAACATCTACCTGGTTATTTTTTCATAAGTATTTTCTCTATAAAATTAATTAATCCGTTCCCAATCAGCAGATTTAACTGTATCCAGTAAAACACACTTTTGCACGGTGCATATACCTTGCCCTTCAAAGTTAATCCACAGCTTTTCTTAAAGCATTTTTGTATACTTATAAACACTGGTCTGTTGCAGGAGGGACTTGAAAGGATTTATCTGCAGATGCTTGAAGGAAAAATCATTTAGTGAAGTAGTATTCAGATCTGCAGGGCATGTTTAACATTTGAGATGCATCACTATCACTAAGTCAGTTTGGGTGTCTCAGCAAGTAACTGGTCCCAGAAAGAATATTGGCGGTATCCTGCAAAGTGCTGATCTTCAACATTTTTAGTGCTTTGCAGACTGATTTCTCAGTCCCAAGGCAATTGTTCATATCACACAAGTACTGCATACTATTACAGTCAGAAGCCTCTGTTTGAGAGTAATCCAAAATACCAGTATTTTGTTTCCAAGTTCTTTTTGTGAAATATTTGGCTCCAATGCATTGCTAATCTTCATAAGGTTCTTTGAAAGTCTTTCTTTAGAAAAAGATGTATTTTTTCTATGTGCATAGTTCATTTATGAACCAATTCTAGCTAAAAATTGCTAAGTAAGCTGTTTTTTCAAGAGGGCCAATAGCCATATTTTTGTCTCCCCACAGAAGGAATACATTTATGTTTTTAAAATATGTGTATTTGAGTAGTCGTATAAAATAAGCAACATAAAGGAGCCATATTGAATTCATTAAGATTTCTCTCTCATATGTAATCCCAAGTATCTAGATCCTTATAATTTTATTGGCAGAGGGAGCAAATACATGGTTTGACATATCAGCTGGACAATGAACGTCTAAATGGTAACACACTTCCAAGCTCATATTTTGATTTGGGTTTCTACCTTCAGTATTGTTTAAGAAGTCCCTACTGATGATGCCATCCCCAGACCATGTTTTGTAGACAGATTTTACCTGTCCCATTATCACCACTCCAAAGCTGGGAGATGGAATGTCCTTTGGTCCCTGGTTCCCTTGGCTGTTCAATGCTCAGCTTTCTTGCTGCTCTTTGTTCACTAGAGCATAACCACAGGCAAAGTGAGACAGCGCATTTGCTGGGCTGTGGAGCTGCCAGGCCCTAGAGAGCTGTGATTCCCATGGCTATTGCTGTCCCAAAGAACAGAGGGCTCTAAGAAAACTAAAGGCAGAGGACGGGTCACTGATTCAGTCTTCTTCTTTGATATAAATAATTATTAGGAAACAAAATTTAACTTTCACCTCAGAACGAGAAATTAGTACCATTTTTGTTTGACATAGTGACATCTCACATTGTTAAAGAGAGCCCTTGATGGCTACTAGGGATTAGCAGGGGGAAATATTTCACTTGCAGGTCATCTGCAAGAATCTGGCCCAGGGCATGGGTGATTGTCAGCTCTTCAAATGTGATGTCTCCAGGAGGCCCCCATGAAGGGAGCTGCACGGTTTGGTCTGGGTAGGCAGGTGTCAGCACTACAGACCCACGCTGCCATAATTAGTAATCTCTGCCAGCAGTGCTGGGGCAGGGACTGACTGCTGGAGGAAACCCAGCCTCAGGGTGGCGGGTGAGGACCTTGGTGGGACATGGGGGTTTTGCACCCCGTGCCAGCTCTCTCCCAGGGTAAGGTCATGCAAGTGAAGCAGGAGCCTGTTCTGAACCACTTTGTGCAGGCTGTTCTTTTTATGCATGAGCACTACTGTATGATGTAGCCCTGGAGAAGGTGAATAGTAAAGGAAGGGTTTTAATGCCCTTCATTATTTCTGTCCAGATTCCTTCTCACAACCTGCATTTCACCAGTCTTTTCTTTTACCACTTCAGCTCCTTGCTACACTTTCCCATGTAAGCTTTTTTTCCCTTGTAAATGATGTGAAGCAAATACCTAATATTATCTTTAGTGCTGACGCAAGAAAATTAGAGGAGATATATTACAGTTCTGTTCGGTATTCTTTCCAGAGAAAACTGCTGGATAGGTCAATTTACTTGGCACTGTGCACTGCTTTAATCTTAACTTGAGGCCTGCTGTAGATACACAGCAGCTGGGTCTAATGTCTTCATGCATGGTTGCAAGCAAGCCAGTTAATTTCTGTTTGTTGAGAGGTAGGAATCAAGCAAATTTTGCTCTGTTGAATGAAAACATTGTGGAGCTGGTAACAGGTGAATAAGCAATACTGGATAAGAAAACAACCTGGAATTACCTCCTAAACTTTGAAGGACTGGATTCCACAACAGAGAAGTCATGGTTTCATCCCGTTCATAATGGCAGTAGTTTAGCCCCAAATCTTTTATTAGAAAAATTAAAAAGAAAACTGGCTTGATTCATAGATCTTGTCTGGGAGAAAACATGTCACCAGGAAAGAAGCACTTAGCTTCAAGTCCACTTGCAGTGCTGTAAGCTGCTACTTGGGGTGGTCACTGTATTCCTAAACGTACATGCAGGCTACAAAAGCTGAACAAATTGTTCCCCCTGTCACACTGAAGTCTGCTCAGGCTCCTAATGACCTCTCAGGTTATGTCCATCAAGCTTGTTGCTGTATGTCCGTAGAGGTAGCACTGTCTGTGTAGAGTGTTATCCCCAAACGGCCAAAGTTCCTGACACATTCTGTGGAATCCTCAAAGACTGGGACTATATTCACTTCATCTTTTGACTTTAAACAGGTCTTCAGAGTTATAGTTAGTCAAAGAGTTAACTACTTAAAAAAGGGTGCTAATAAAGCCTACAGTGTTCTGATTGGAACATGTTGCAAGAGCTATGGGTCTATACCTCACCCTATAAACAATTAGGCTCCTATCATAGTAACGGTAGCTTAATTCCAACTACAGGTTACTGTTATACCCTAAAATTACCTAAAAATGTTCATATATTTAGAAAAATAAATTTTAGATTAAAATAGACAATGAACTTAAGAGTAGAAAACGAAATCCAGATCTTTCCTCTCCCTGATGACCACCTATAGAGTCAGACAGCTATATCCTCTGTCGCTGGGAATCTTAACGCTGTTGCCTGCACAGTGCCACATTCTTAGCAGGAGGAGCAGAGCACACCCACAGATGAGGCTGTGATGCGGGCAAGGTGAGAGAGAGAAATAATCTGAGGGGGTAAAATCTTTTTTCCCCCTCAATTTACTCTAATTTGTTATTGTTGTTGTTGTTCCTGTGTCTATATTCATAGAATGGTAGACTCATCATAGAATCATAGAATGGTTTGGGTTGGAAGGGGCCTTAAAGATCATCTAGTTCCAGCCCCCTGCCACGGGCAGGGACACCTCCCGCTAGACCTAGGTATTCAGAGTACAGAGCATGTTTCTAAACACCACACTATTTTATTACCAGACTTTCTTCATCTGTACAGCCCTGCTTCTCTCGTTCAGAGCATAGGCATTTATAAGAAGCAGAAAATCTCAGGCTAGGAGAGATGCTGAATCAGACCTTCTTCCTCTATAGTTGGTGTTACTGCCGAAGTCTCTGTATTGTCAAACCATCAACTGAGAGACGTTGCATTTCAGAAACCTTTTACCAAAGAATTGATAAAAGGCTATAAGAATTTACAAAATACACAGGATAGAGACTGAACAGAATTAATCCTATATGTGTCACTTCCACAGAATGTATGTCCATTGTTAATTAAAAAGACAGCTAAGATGCAAACTTTAGTCCCTGTCCTCTCAAGCTTGACTTCTTCAAGCACTTTCCTGTAAAATTTTGTGTTTACCTAAGCCCCTAGGTGAAAAGCCACCTTCCCCTCCCCTATGCCTAGTGGAGCTAATGAGCCATGCCTCTTCTCCTCCCAAAACTCTCAGCTCAGCAGAACTTAATCCACTTTCTTTGCCCAGTTCTAACACATGCCACCACATTAAGTCAGGAGAATGAACCTTCCTACCCTTTTATGCTCACTGGAGGATTGACTGACAGACAGGTAGTAAGTACTTCTTTGTGTGTTGTTAGTCATTATGTAGTCTGACACTAAAACTAGACCAACTTAATTGCTAGCTGCTTGCAAAAGAGGTGGTCTCATCCCTTTTCTGCCACCTTACTCCCAACTTCATGGTCACTCTGGCTCCTTTGCGCTGTCACCTGCCACTGCAAGGACTCGGTTCAGAGAAATGAACCCCATGAAAATATGTGAATAGATTTATGGCTCCCCTTGGGCATCAACAAATGCACATGGTGGTGGAAGACTGGGGGCAGGAACATGTTCCTGGCATGGGAGGGGATAGATTGGACAGCTAATTTGAGAAGTGGCACAGTGTTAGATCGGCCTAGCTGTCCTGCCAAACTGGTGTTGGTATTCTCTAGAGAATAGCATAATTGCATTGTTCCACAATCAACCTGTGGTTCCTGTTGTGAGTCAGCCTGTATAACTGAATTAACTTTCCCAGCGAATCATGTTTCTAATGCAGTTCATTGGCCATGGTTGGACAGACCATCTGTCAGTAGTGACACTAACATGTATGCCTGCCATGCCACCCCTTGTCTTGGTGCAACTCTTCAGGCCTGTAGGAGGAATGAGATAGGAAAACAGAACAACATTAAATATAACTTCTCTTTTTCCTGGCAGATTAATCATAGGCCAGTCACTGATATGTTCTGATAGGTAGTTGCAGAAGCATAATCATACGAGGAGCATCCACAAGGGCTGTAATGGTAATGGGGGAGTGGAGAGGCAGGGAGAAGAACTGCTTAAGCAGATACTGGCACCAAAAGAAATACCTGAATAGCCACTGCTGTAGTATGGGTTTAGTAAAGGCTTTTCTTTATCTAAAGTGTAAGGGACATTCACTTTTGGAGCAGAAGGTCTGAGTTAAACCATACTGCCAACATGCCACACTGTGTTAATCTCAAAGATTAACAAGGTAATGCAGTTTGCTTCTCGGTGTCAGTCAAAGTGGGTGAAAATCTGAGCCCTGAGTACAGGGTAAGATAAAGCAGCTGTCTGACCAAAACTGACAGTAAGTTAGTACTAAAAGGAGCTTCTAGGATTAGATAACATATTCTGGGATGGTTGTTCTTGCAGGATGAGTGACGGAGGGGCTGGGGACAAGGGGGGAATTTCTCAGGGATCACATCACCTGTTTGGAAGCATGCTCACCTTACTGAAACTGCTAGGCTAGAGCAGGCACACTGGGTAGATGACAGGACAAATCTGAACCTGCAAAATATTGTAACTGTATACATATACCTTTGTCAACGTATGAAGGAGTTACGCTTACATCAACATCTTCTAACAACAGCTCCGTGTTTTCTCTACTGGTATTTTTCAATAAATATCATTTCATGAGGAGTTGTGGGGCCAATATACTCTCAGATTCTCAGCAGGGGGTTGCTGAAATGAAAGGAGCATGACAGCAGGATCAGTCCCACAGCATGATAGTGATATTTGCAAACAGCTTGGAAGCATTTGGATATGTAATATTTTGTTGCTGCATGTAAAGTTCTCCGATGTCTTTCAGAGCACTTAAAAATCTTGCCATATGCTCTAACCTTCTTTTTGTGTGGCTGTGGGTTATGTGCAAACCTTCAGGATGATTGCTAGAACTGTTGTGAGCATATTGGATGCTTGCATGATTCAGGGTGCAACTTCAAATGCGCTCCAGCATCCCACGCTGACTGCAGCCCATTGAACTGGGGTGCTCCCAACACCTTGCCGCAGCAGGCTCTTAACAAGTGGACTGCATTATGTTAGCTTCCTTGGAAGGAAATCAAGTACTGCTCTCTTAAAATTGTTTGTCCCTTTATTTGTGCCCAAATTTGTACAGGTTGACAAACTTCTTCTCAAGTAATTCCTTAATGCTACTTTGGTCTGTAGTGCGTGGAGGAAGTTTGTCACGCAGAGCAGCCTGCGAGTCAGACCTGTAGGGCACATCACTGGCACGTCAGGTTCTTACACAGAGGCTAAAAACTGTTTGTGTCGATGCTTCCCATTAGCCGCCCTAATTTTCAGATGGAAACTTGACTGTCACTTCAACTTAACCGCATCGTTTCCTAACATACAACAAGGAGCAGGTTTTGTTTTCCTAACTGTACCATGTGTAAAGACTTTATAACGAGACCTAAAATGTTGGTTTGTTTGTAAATGAAAGCTGGTATTTCACGCTCATCCTTTCTTATGACCCTTCGAATCAGAGGCAGAGCTTTTGTTGTTATCCCTAGTTAAAAACCCCATTAATTTAATGCTAATCGTGGGTAACCTTTTAGTTAGAACAGGATCATTTGAAGTACATTTAAAGTATGCCTACAAAGTATAGCTGCATACTGTGTAATGTTAAGAACTTTGAATATTTCACATGTGTAAATATGCTTTATTACTGAAAGTTTACTTTACGTACTGTGAGCCCTAATCTTTTTGTTTTACTTCAAGCTGTCTCTGTTAATAAATCTGAGGTATACATCTGCAATTTGCAGGTCAGCCACCTTCTATCTAAAAAATATCTTTCGCTTGTTTCCTCTGAAAAATTCTGAATTTCTAATTATGAAAGGGAGCTGTTTATCATTGTTTGAGGTGTTTGTTTGACAAGCAGTCATGCAGAAATAGTGCTATGTGTAGGCTCCCAGTATAAATAGAAGCAATCATGATCCAAACTGTGGATAAGTAATTAGAATAATAAGTAGAAATAAAGAAGCTTTGTCAGCTTGCATTCCTTCTTCTGAAGCAGCTAAGGGCAAGTGTAGAAACTGATCCTTATCTTTAGTTTTTCCCTCCAAAATAAGGATAAAATTGGATTTACGAATAAGAGCTTACGATATGAATTTAGGTTTATGGAGGATGTACTCTAGTCTGTCAAAAATAGATTGCCTAAGGCAGATTTGCTTCTAAAGAGAAAAATGCAATAAAGCTTAGGGTTATACTGAAACTGAACTGCACTATATTTCAGTAGTTCAGTAATTCCTGGATTGTTACATTCAGATTTTCAGCCACTACAATTCTTTGTTTATTAAAAAAATCCTCTGATAAATACCAAGGACTAGTGAAGTGTCTAACTTTTCTTTCTGTCTGAACCTTTCAAAGGAAGAGAGAGATAATAATTTACACTTATAGAAAATGAATAGTGATGTGAAGCTGTTATACATATTTCAAAAAAACGATTGAGAATAGTGACAATGAAACTAGCTTCCATGAAAAATGACCACCAGGCATATGCTATAGCCCATATCTGACTAAGAAAGCTCTGAAAAGTTGTTCTCATTTCAGATGTTTTCCGTTGTTTGAACTAGGATCTAGAGGATGAGGTCAAAGAAGACTGCACATCATGTATGGTCTGTACAGTCCCTACCATGACTTAATCAGCCTCAAATTATAGCAGAACAAACCAGTCTTCTGATTCTTTGTTGTATGATCTACTGAACACAACAGTTGTGGATTATTCTTTGCTACAGGTTTGTAAATGTTCTGGAACTAAAAAATAAGCAGATGAAACCCATTTTTTTTTCTGGTGCTGATAGTTGTTGTTTGTAGATTAGTTGTATAAATAACTCCAGGACATCTGACATCCTATCAAATATATCAAATGTGTTGGCAAAATTTGGCATGAATAGGTTCCATTTTATCAACCTTCTTTTTTGGGTATTTTTTTTGGTTGGTTTTTTTTTTTTTTTTCTGTGGGAGTATTTCTATCTTTTTAATCATTTTGGAATTCGGAAATTTATTCATATCTCCTTAAGTGTATAACAGTTCAAGGAACACATAATCCCTTTTAGGCAACAGCTTTTACAACTCTTGGTGTGTGCCTCTGAATCAGCATCAAATGTTGGCATCTCCGCTTCCTCCTTCATCAGAAGTAGTGAAATTTCATCAGAACTAGTGAGAAAAATCTTTCAAGAGAACATAAAGAAGTGGTGCTTCTTTCCTCAGGGAGAAAACCCCAAACAAACAAACAGAAAACACAATTAATATTAAATGGAAGAACACAACGCCACGTTTCGAATCCATCCTGTGTACTTCCTTCAAACTTATCAAGGAATTTTAAATTTCTCCTCTCACTGAGGATGGACATGGTTGACAAATAATAACAAGACTTGAATGTGACTTGACATAAGACAGAGCTCCTTTGCCTGAACACTTGTAATGTAATGGGGTGGTTTTTTCATGTGTGGAAACTTTGAATTCAGTATATCCTGTTTCTCAGGTCTAGAAAAGAGAAAAATTCAGAATAATGTAATTTTCAATCTTACTCTCAGTTTAATGAGATGCCCTATCACCTACTTGCTCCAGTTTTCTGATCCATTTGATATAACTACTGGCAAAAATATTTGAGCTTACTATTTAGAAAATCACTTCTGAGCCTCCAAGCTCCTGAGGCTGGTATACACTCTGGCTATCTCCCAGCCTCATGCAGGAACAAGAAGCATGTGCCCAGGAGGCCTCCTTCTTGCCCTCTTGCCATCCTGACTTTTCCCGAGACATAATCCAAGCACATGGGTTGCAGGAGGCATTGCAGCAAGGCCCCTGGAGAAGGCAAAGGGTACCTGCTCCTGTGGTGTTCAGTGTATGCACCTTGGGAACTGCTCTGATGCAGATCCTGGGAGTCATCACTGGGGTGAATGAAACATGCTGGTTCTGGCCCTGAAGAGCTCTGAAAGTCTGTGGACCATGCCTGTTCTCCCTCCTGATGTTCACATCTCAGATAATTCCAGTGTGTCCAAATCTTCCTCCTCCAAACTTCAAATCCCATTGTTCAACAGCAAGAAATAATTCAAGGAAACGCTTCAGGCAATGGAATGTAAAACTTAGAAAGGTCCAAAGGTTTCTGGTTGTAATGGGATCCCAGTATCGCTTAAATTCATGGATTACCAGATACTTTTTTCTTCTTAAACTGGATATTTATAAGATAGAAAATCCACAGTGTTTCAGCTTTCAGAAGCTTAGTGGGAAAAGCCTATTATAATATAGGTAGGTATAACCCTCATCTCTCTTGCCAGCCTCTCTGGTTGGAATAACAGCCTGAGAACAGGTCACTTTATATAAAATAATAACTTTGAGGGATTCATGGCTTTGCTCTTCCCAGATTATGAGCCCAGACACACAAGTCTGACCAAAGCAGTGGAGCCTTTAGAAAACCTTTCCAGAGGAAGGGCTGGATGTCTAAGCTGTTTTCCCATCCTGACTCAGAGAATGGTTTTTCTGGGATCATATATCAACAAACAAACTTTTAGCTAAGCTATGGGAACAAACCCAAGTGGTTTTGGCCAGTAATAACATCACAGCTGAATGAGGATGGTGCAGAAACCTGAATTTTCAAAACTTAATTTTGTCTTGTGTTTCTAATACTCTATTTGGAATTAATAGATGACATTCTGCCTCATTTTTATTTTAACTTAATTTCACAATTAAATTTTTCATCAAAGCCACAACATTTCTCAAGATGGAAATCAATATTCTCTGATAACTTAATTCCGTTTCTGGATGCAGCAGACCTAGATTCTTTCTACACTAAATGGAAACAGAGTGCAGGGTATTTAATATCCTGTCATTGAGACAGTGCAGGCTGCTACTATACAGTGTGTTGTATATAAGTAGATGAGTTTTTGAGAATTAAAATGAGCTGGTAAGTTAATAAAAGGGTAAGAGGTAACGACAGTCATTGTTTTTACATCTAAGAAAGGCCACCCACCCTAAATAATTTCAAGCAGTTTGAATGTTTAAAATAATCTCTTTTAGGGTAATCTGTCCAACTAACTCTTCATAACATTAATACTTTGAAATAGTTGATTTTCAAATATTGAAGCAAGCAGACCATGAAGTTTAAGACTGAAAGGCAATAAAGACAAATTGGTTTAATATAAAACCCTGTTTTTTAAAAAAGCAGTACAAGTTCAGTGAAGCAAGCTCATATTTTAAGAAAGCCTTTGTTTGTCTTGTGTGGAAGGAGTCCTATCATTTCTTACAGAGATATCTTTTATTTTCTTAAAAGAAACACAATATTGGTTAGAGGAGGTGGGCATTTGTAGCACTGTTAGTTATAACAATCTACAGTCTCAGGCTGTTGACTTCAGGATATACAGCTGTTTAAAATTCTATAGCCTGTATAGCCAAATGAGGTAAACACCCACTTGGCTAGAGCAGAGCTGATAGTACTCTGACCACTTGCTTTCATAATCTGAATTCAGTACCTACTATCACTCCATTGTTGCCCGGTAGTATACTGGATCTGCCTGGGATGGAGTTAATTTACTTCATAGCAGTCTGTATGATGCTACAATTTAGATTTGTGACAAAACCAGCATTGATAACGCACCATTCTTTAAGCTGCTGCTGCGTAATGCTTGGGGTCAAGGTGTTCTCTGTTTCTCACTCTACTCCAGTGCAAACGGGCTGGGGTGGGCAAGAGGTTGGGAGGGGACAGAGCTGAGGCAGCTGACCCTAACTGGTCAAGGAGATATTCCATGCTGTGTAACATCATGTTTAGCAATAAAGCAGGGGGTGGGGGGTAGGGGCACGAGGGGAGGAGAGAGTTTTTCCAAGGTAGCCATCACTTGCAGAGTGACTGAGCATTGGTCTGCTGGTGGGAAGCGGTGAGTGCCTTTGTATCACTTGTGTTTACCTCCTTTTTCTTCACTTGCTAAACTGACTTTATCAACCCATGAGTTTTCCTGTTTTTACCATTCCAATTCTCTCCCGCATCTTGCTGGGTGGGGAGGCAGAATGAGCGAGGAGCTGGGCAGGGGCTTAGCTGACAGCCAGAGCCAACCCACCAAAAGTAGGCAAGATCTCTTTGGACACCTTCAAACATTTCAGTTCAGCAGAATAGGGTATTTTGCATTAAGAAGGTGCATAGTACTGAAAGCTCCAGGCTTTATGTTTGATAGTTTATATCGCTGGCAATATTCAACTTTATTCTCACATCATAACAAAAGTGTGGGTTAGGTAACTCTTTTTTGTTTCTTTTCTTCTTTATTAACTCTGTTAATACACACAGTTCAAGACTTTGATCTCATATGTATTCCTTAAGCCTAATCTGCCAAAGTGCGAGGTGGCCATCAATTTTGAGCGTGCTATGTACTAGACTCAAAAATGAGGGTTCATGTACCTAATCTGCACAGAAATCAGATAGCTTGTCCTGCAGTGTCTTCTTGGCACATATATGTACATATCTATCTCCATTTCAATCCTATCATTGGTTTACATGAAACTGAAGACTAGGGAAAAAAATGTGACCTGATATTTTATTTTTATTATATATTCAGCATTTCCCAAGTTGTCCTGAGAAATCTGTTCCAGTATATGATAAACTCTATTGCTCTTTCTCTGCACTATACAGAAATAAACACTACAGAAATAAACACTTTATTTGTACATATAAAACACAGTTTTAGTTTTCAGCCTTGGGTTATATGCAGTGTGTTCATCAATGTTCTGGAAGTAAGCATAAAATCATCCTTTAGTAATGTTTGCTGATAGCATAAAGACCAGCAGAGTGTTTCATGGTGGTAAGTTGTAGAATACAACATGGTAAGCGTGGCTGATTAAACAACGTCCATTCTGACACAGCTGACTGCACGATTATTCATCAAGGAGCAAGGGATCAGAACCATACTGATGGAACAAAGAATTTTAGCCAAAAAGTAAGTAACTGATCAGAGGTCATACAAGGTAGCATCTGCATAAGAGTTCCCATAAGACCACGAATGTCACAGGTGATAGTATTTATAAGTTACAAGGTGTATCCTTGTATATGGCATTGGTCAAGCTGGTGCTGGAAGAATTCATCTAGTCCTGGTGTCAGCATTTTTAAAGGATGTGGGAACACTGAGGTAAGTTCAGAAAACAGCCACAAAAATAAGCATTTGCTGGAGGAAGTGGGGAAAAATGCCTTCTGTTGGGAGACTCGACAGCTCATTTGGTGTAATGTCTAAAGGAAAAAAAACTGGGACCTGACCTGAGTCTGTCAAAATACTTACAAAATAAAAGTTGTTTCCTAAGGGACTCTTTAATCTATCTGAGAAGGACATAGTAAGAACCAATAGCAAAATTTTGAAGGGACGCAAATTCAGATGACAAAGAATGAGTTCTGAGCAGAAAAATGTTTACTCATGGAAAGTGACTGCTAAATGTCTCTACCACTTTGTGGAGCAGGATAGGATTTCTCTGTTCAACACAAGGACAGCACTGTTATAACGGGACATAAGGGAGGACAGACTAGACCAGCTCAGATTCCTTTCTGGCTTTATGAATTGATGAATATATGTAGTTTATAATTATGGAACAGAAATCTCACTAACCTGTAACATTCATCACTGGCCCAAGTAGCACAGACAGGAAAATCAATGCGTGTTATCAGAGAGAGAGAGGAGCTAAACTGAAAGAAGTGTACCCAGGTATGGTGCCAACTTGCTTTCATAATCAGGTTTCAGATGAAAGCTGACAAATGAATTCTGCTACCTGAGGGTGATTCTTTTTGAATCTGATGATTTGGTGAGGTCTTCTTTTCACTTCTGTTTGTGGTTTTAAATAGTGGATTCTTGTGTTTTAGGCCTTTCTCTCCATCTCCTGTAGAAGCAGTTTCTAGCTATGATGAATGTCTCAGAATAGGAGAGGAAGCCTAGCATCCGGTCTCTGGTTAATACAAGCACAGCTCAGAACTGCAATTTTGCAAATGGTTTAAATCAACACAGCCAGGCTCATTACTGTCCTTGTTTGCTGTTGTTTTCTGAGGGGAAGGCAGGAAGGGTTGCTTTTAAAATTCTTATGTGTAACTCGGTCTCCATTCTTACCTCTCTTGTTCAAGACTAGGATTGAAGAACAGACCTCTGAGTGACAAACACCGTGGGGTCACTCTGGAGTTCTTTATCCATCTAACATGTTACTTTTACACTGCTACTACTTTTTCAGCATTGGGTAGCTTTCCCTTTTTTCAGTAATAAAATGATTAATACTTTCCTGTGGATACTGTGCCTTACCACGGCATATGTTTCCTTCCACAGTATTTTTCTGTTTGTAGAGTGAGCATATTTTTGCCCATGTTTTATGACTGTATGAAAGCTTGAAAACTAAAGAGAAGTTAAATAAAAGCTCTCAAAGAAATCTGGTGATTTAACTTGGGCTCCAAAGCTGTAGGTTCAAAGCCCATCTTGGATCTCAAACTGGCAGACATTAACACTCAGTTTGAATATTCCCTGTTGGATGCATCATTAAAATGAAAACACAGCCAGAGTCTGTTTTTTTATCTACTGGAGGAATTCTGTCTCTCTAAAGATCTCCTTGTTCTCTACAAAAAGATATATTATTTTCTACTGCAAACTTAAAGAGGTGGATTTAGGGGAGGGTGTTTCCCTGCGTCATAGGGGAGTTTCTCCTTACACCACAGAGTAGTGAAGTGTATTTCAGTGACCCCAGCCCAGGCTTTTCTTTTCTTCCCCACTTAATATTCAGGACCCATTATTAGCAAGACTTAGCATATACGGATCGATTTTGCTAAGTTTTGTCTAGTCCCATTAGTTCAAGACAGGGTTCCGCAGTGTACAGGGGACACCCCACTCTCCTCCAGTACAACCCCCTGCCCAGCTGATTCTGCTGTTTTGTTCCTTATACACTAAAGAATGCCACAAGCTGATTTTAAGACATCTCAGGTCACTCTGCAGAAATGGGCAGACATTTTCACGACATGGCCAGGTAATATTGTTCCATGATTTATAACAACTATGCATTATAACTACTATGTTGGAGTTCTAATATCCAAAGCTTCCTCATAAACTATGTAGTCACTAAAACATCTTGCATACCTTTCAGACACCTACAACACTTCTAGATTGGGCTAGTTTTATGGGTTTCTCTACAGTGAAAGCACAGAGAGAAGCATTTTCAGAGGCTGATTTTTCCCACCTATCTATTTAGGATAGGATAAGTTATGCTCCAGAGATGCCTGTCTCCTTCTGCTCACAATAGACAATTAATTTTGACTATGTCCTTGGCAAGTTCAGGGTTAAGTGAGAATGGATCTGTCCATGAATTACTAGCCTGCCATTTCTTCTCCAACCAACTATTTATTGGGGGTTTTACTAAACTAGAAGACACTACTGGTTATGAAACAATTACCTTTATGAATGGGAATAGTTCAAAGTTATGCGAGAGCATCCTCCGCAGTGATGCACTCTGACATTTGCAGACATTTTGAAAAAAAATATTTATAGAAGGATACGTCTAGACCCAGGTAAGCGGTACATGCTATTAGAACCATGCAGGATCAATTTTAGGAGTGGAGTTCTTGTTCCAGTCAGCCCAATTCTCAGTAATCATTCCACTCCAAAGACAGAATTCTGTTACCCTGAGGCTGGGCGCAGAAACCTAGCCATATTTAGCTCTAAGAGAATACGTATTTCACTGGTAGAGAAGACAGTTGTGAGATGATGCATTTAAACTAGAGAGAAAATGTTTCAAAGTGGAGGGCCAATTTAAATTCTTTAACCTCCACTTGAATGTGCTACTTCTTGGCTTCTCGTGTATGAAAGCTTCTTGGCATGTGCCCTGCCTGGGGTCGAGTAGGACGTGGGAGAGATTGCACTTGGATGTCTGGAGTACCACTTGGGGGGGAAAATGTGTAGCATTCCAACAGATATAATTAATGACAAGTGTTGTTGTCTTTCTCCTGTGCCATCCACCCAATGGCTGCCTGGTGCTGACCCCTTGCTGTCCTGCTGACCTCTACAAAGTTTATTTTAAAAAGGCATCCTTGCTTTCCCAAACTTTTCAGCTAGGCTTCCCTTGGGCTTCTTATTCAGTGCATGCCCAAGTCTATGCCTATGTCCACTCCTCAGTGATCAGAAACAAGTGTTTCCATTAGAGGGATGATTAATGGAAACTTCCTTGGGAATGGGAAAGGAAGAAGTGGGTAATACAAGTCAAGAAATGTGCTAAAACTGAACAAAGGAACTTTGTTCAAAAATAACTTATTTTTCAAGTGAGCAGCAAGTTGCCTTTACTCGCTTGGGTCCTGCCCATTCAGTAAAATGCTACAGTTGTTTCTGCAGTGGTGGGCTTGAGAGAAGTTTGTGCTTTCAACCCACTTTGTAGTGAATGATCATATCAAATGATACCACCGGCTGAGTAAGCTTCTGTGTTGTCAGTTTTAGTAGATACAGAGTTTAATGCTGTGTAGTGCAGGTACATGGAGTTTTCATCATCTAAATGCAAAGTAATAGAACAATGCACAGTACTGAAGAGTGTACAGGAATCCAAACTGGCTATTATGAGAGCACAGCTGTCAAGTTACTCCCCTGCCTGGTAGCATTCTCCAAAGAGAAAACTGCATGACTGAGTCCTTCATTTGCATGATGAGGATCACAGATCAGTTTCTGTCTGATCTCAAACCTCACTTCACCCTCTGCTTGCCCTTTTCATGTTACAGGATGTTAGAGGCAAAAACCTGTTTCTTCCATTTCCATTAGACCCCATGCTTAGCTCTTCGGTGCCCAGGGATAGCATCCACCCTGTCAGCAAGGCAACCTGCAGATTGAAACAGTGCAACAGTGAAATGGATGCGATGACTGATTTTTCACTGCTGAGAGGAGCTGGTGAAAAACATGGATGAGGGACAGAGACGGTAATGATGTTGAGAGGAATCAAGGAGCTCTGTGCTGTCACTTTGCTGGGAAAGCAGAGGGCTGGAGTTTCTAGCACTGCCAGGTGGGACCTTCCACAATGCTTTACAAGGAAGAAGCTTCGTTATTTTCCAGGAGAAATCAGTGCTTTTTATAGCTTGCTCTTTTTAGTCTCACGGTGTATTAAGAGCTGTTGCAGAGACAATAGAAAATGTTATCTACCCACAAGCCAAACAATGCCAGCAGCT
Organism: Nestor notabilis; assembly: GCF_000696875.1. Taxonomy (NCBI): domain Eukaryota; kingdom Metazoa; phylum Chordata; class Aves; order Psittaciformes; family Psittacidae; genus Nestor; species Nestor notabilis. The sequence goes on along the minus strand of NW_009942181.1, from coordinate 44,413 downwards.
CCTCTGCCTGCCAAACTTTGCTGTTCATCACAAACAATCAACTCTGGCTACTTGTAAGTTGTTAGTTGGCATGTGCACATCATATTCTTTATGGAGTCAATTTCTCAAGGCTTGTGCTTGATCCTGTTGACAAATCAGAGAAACTGGGCAGTTGAACTGTGGTGCAACAAGGAGACTGAGGCGTGGGGCTAGAGCTGCTATTTTCTGCTCAGCACACCTCGTCTGAAACTCCTTTGCAATCTGTACAACAACAAATAAATTAGTTCCATCTTTTATTCATTGAACCAGTTCTGCATATGCTCCTACCCTCTCCCATGGCCAAACCCCATTGGGCATGATGTGCTTGCGAAGGGCTGGTGCTGGCTGGGACCCGCACGTGCCTGCACAAAGGGAAGGCTTGCCGCTCCCCAGCATAGCAAAGGCATTCTGCTTTTGTGACATCTGGGCCACTGCAGCTGTTATAAGGAGGGGTTTGCTCTTTTTAGAAATTATTAGCAAAGTAAGCGTGCTGTTTATTAGAATATGTAGCGTATATATATTGTGAACTTGTAACTGTGATACAAAAAATACCAGCGTACAATTCTGAACCATTTATTGAATCTCCTTCCTGCCTCTGCTCCAGTGATGAGAGGGAATTACATTTTGATTGAACATGCAATTTTAAAAATACATTATTTTTTACTTTTCTGTTTTTCTTTTAGAATTCATAATAATTTATGTTCAATTATAACGAGTTAAAATTTCATGTTTAAAATAGTATCAAAATATTAGGGAAAATTACTTCAGCTCTTCATGTATGACCAGCTTTGACGAAACCATGGCAACAGTTAAAACACAGGAGAGCAAGTGATCACAAAGAGCAGCTAGAAACCTTTTTTCTTATGTTTCCTGAAAAGCAGTGTAAACTGCATTATTAACTCAGTGTTCAGCTGCTGGTAACATTGATGTTGGTAGCACACCTTAAGCCAGGCACAGTATTATAAAAAAGACCTAGAAAAGATCAAATGTTAGCAATATAGAAATATAAGAAGTATATATGGCTAATGAGGGAACAAACTTCATGTGAAAACTGCAGAACATATTTTCTTAGGAATGACAGTTTTTTCATTTTAGAACAATTTTATTGGGCCATCTTCTCAATAAAGTGTTCTTTCACAGTCTGTTAAGTGTAATAATGATTAGATTTTTTTTCCCTCCAAGGTTGTTTTTGTCAGCTACCATTCTTCATTTCTTTCATTTATATAGAGAGATTTTTTTTACTGCATTTGAATGATTGATATTCATTCACTGTATTGTTAATTGTTGCACCCTTACTGGAGAAGACTAACAAGCTTTGTCAGTTCATTAGTGCTTCTTTTGTTTTCTTTTCTATAATTAATACCCATTGTTGATAACAAGCTACAATTCAGTCAATCGTGGCTTAAAGATGCAAATGAGATTAATGTTAGGGAAATGTAAATTATTAACCAATTTGCAGGGGTGGTTGATTTTAATGAAGTGAGTTTCTTTACTAAATACATGTTTGAATGATCAATTTCCTCTTCAGCATAGCTAGAGAGAAATAAACGCCACTGCTTTTCACAGCATTGACAAAAGGGAACATGCTTGTATCATATCATTAACTTCTTATTTTAGTAAAATATTTTTCAGCCTTTTAAGATCTTAAATTGAGTAGAAACAGGCCAGAAATGGATAGATCATAGACTCCACCTTCAGGGCAACTGGGTTAGTCCACTGCTTCAGCATCCATAATGTGCATGTCTTGTGTCTCATGAAGCCTCACCTAAGAAGTACACAGAGATTTACACTATCAAGGTGATACCTATAGACAGAGATCCGGCCATATGCTTTTACATCTCTTCTAGACAGGCACTTTTTTTTCCAGATCTAGAACAACTTGCTTCTGGCTGCCAGGCAAGGAACAAAACTACAGTTCTGAGGTAGAAATATGGTCTACAGAAACAATGTACTTTCCTGAAAGAACTGAAAGGTTTTCAGCATTTGATCTTCTCTTTTTGAGTGTAGTACACAGGAGAAAGAGATATGCTGCTTGGCATGTATCTTGCTAAAAATAAGGGTGAATATTCCCATGTAGAAAATAATGAGGACAAAATGGATTTCATAGAGGAGCACATTGAAATGCAATAGGCACTGGGGTGAATGAGAAAACCTTCTCTCTTATTGTTGGTGCCAGGGTCATTTTTGTTTAGCTGGATGTGTGTTGCAGTTTAGTAAAGACACACAAGAGAGTTACTATCCTCAGTATGAGGATTAAGTTGTCTCCTTTCTCTAGGTTTTTTAAAAAAAAGTATTCCTCATTTATGGGGAAAATGGTTAGATAAACATGAAAGTATTCCTTTACTGATGGCTGTTCCAGGGACTTGCTTTATTTTTTGTTAGAACCATTGTAGTACTATCATTTGCAGGCTGACATTGGTTTACATCGCAGTTTGGATGATCTTCTCCAGTTGTATAATCACAGACCAGCATGCGGAGTCTGTGGGTGGTTTTAAGAGATTTTCTAGGTTTCTTTGTTTCAGGAGTTTGCTGTCCAAACATTATATGATTTGTTTATACTGATTTCATTGTGAAGGAAAGAATAAGTCTGATCTCCTCTTCTTTTCTTTATTGTAACTTGATAGCATGACAGTTATCTCAAGCATGGTTTCAGTTAGGTCTTATTTGTACTTAAAGCATATTACTGTATAATATGCATTATTATGAGTGTATTTTTTCTGCTTCTGGTAGCAGCCTTAAAAAGCTAGTCTTTCCTACATGCTATGATTGTTTTGTTTATTTGACAGCTAAATGTATTAAATTCTTAGAGCTAACAGACTGGGTATAATGTTTTAGTCTTTACTGCCATTTAAGTGACATTAGTATTTCCGCTTTTATTTTGAGTGTGTTAATTTTAAGAAACTTAATTTTACTCTATAATGGCAGAGTAAAATTGCTTGTAGCCTGATCCTGGAAACCCTCTCATGTAGTTTGCATACATGAGCAGGCTTATTGGAATCATTTGCATAAAGAGAGCTTGAGTAGTGAAGGATTATTATTATTTGTCTTAATAAAATCTTTTATTAAGATAGAAATCTATATTGATTAGCATGCCTCATGTGGAAAAATATTAGATATAACAGCATCCTGAAGGCTTTTAGTCTTAGCTGTGGTTGGAGCAGTTGCTAGTGGTTTCTGTGTTTTACACAGTAACATGGACCTACTCAGGAAACATGAAGTCAGACTCTGTTCCTTCCACAGCCTCAAGGTATTTGTAATGTCATGTAACATGAGACTGTCTAAATGCAAGTACAGCTATTTATCTGCCTTCCCAGATAACCAGAGCCACTGTATAACAAAAACTTAATATTCTCAGTATTACACAGAGAAATCATGAGAAGGAGTATTACTGCATCCTACCAGTTGAAGTAGCCACTGAAAAGCAGAGTACTGGATTGCAGTTCCTGCTTTCATCACTTCTGAATTTAATGTTAAAGTATCAATTAAATAAAAGACAGAAATTATCTAGGGAGCATACGGGTGATCTTCAAGATAGCTCAGTATCTGCTGTGATCATTAGCCTATGGAGTCAGGTTCTTCCTTGCACTCTTTTCTTTCACCCATGGATGTTGAATTGTTTCTTCCGCAATATCTGAATCTTCCCTGCCACTGACCCGACGGTTAGACTGTCACCTAGGATGTAGGATGTGTGGTTTGTTGGCCTTAAGCTAAGAAATCTAAAATTTGTATCTCCTGTATTCTGGGCAAGTGTTCCCACGTCTGTGCCATTGACAAAAAGGGGAATCTCACCTCCATCCACTTCACCTGTGTTCACCTTCTCAGCGAAAACAGTGAGCTCTGCTCAGGCCTGTCAAAATAGCTGGGAGAGCCAGCTGTCTTGAGGAGAGGTCTGTGCATCTGTACACACTAGCTGACCAAGATGCTATGTCCTCTGTGTGTGGTTCTAGCTTTGCAGCTGAACTCAAGAGGAGCAGGAGTTCACCTCTAGGCTACCTCATTGCCTGCAGGTAGATCCATACTCAGCGTGTAGCTTTCTCGGGTTGTTCCTCAGAGAAACCTGGCTCTCCTCTTCACACCAAGCTTAACTTTAGACCTTTGATTTTATTCCAGGGATGTGTATTTAAAATATCTATTTTACAGTGCCTAATTTGTAAGCACCTGAATTCTTTATTGAGTCTGATCCTGACAGGTTATTTTGTAACTAGCAAGATTTTGGATAAGCTCTTTTTGACAGCTGTGGTTAATGGATTTTAATATTAGAGGCTAGGATGAAATGATAAAATAGCTGTGAACAGATCTTCCAGACTAAAAGCCAGCTGTTCAGTAAAGCTGTTGGACATATATCTATATTTTTGACTGTAACTGTAAATGGAGAAAAGGCAGGTCCATAATTGCAGAGCTCAGTTAATCGGAGTCAAGGAGTGCCTAATCTGCATTGCTGAGCTGCCAGTTGGAGAGGTTCCTGAATTTAAGAAGTCAGAGTTCTTGAGGAAATCTGCTTCCTGCTTGTTAATGTCGCTCTTGAAGCACTTTTTGAGCTACATACTACTCGATGTATGCCATTCTTAACAGAGAAGCCTGTTTGACAGCATTCATGGAGATGACTGAAAGTGCCTGATCCATCCCACATTGTTAATACTCTTTTTATCTTTCTACCTGTGTTGCAGTAGCAGCCAGAAGTAGGAGTTAACGGTTGTAGAGCAAATCCAGCTGCACACAGCCAGTTCCTGCTTAAATCAACATACAAACGGCAGTAGAAGCTGAATCTGGGGGTAGATTTGGCCTTTCCATTAAAAAGGGGAGCTGCGAGCAGTAGAAAATATAAACTAATCCAATAAAAAGTGCATCTGCCACTTCACAAAATTAACAGGAAGGTGGCTGGTACTGATTTTAAGTGAAGGCTAATCCTTCACCTCCAGATGCACTTGCTAAAGAAATGACTGAATTTGATTGTAAAATAGCAGCACTGGACTAGGCAGGGGAAAAATATGTATTACAAGACTTTTCTGCAATGCTGTCGTTCAACTGGAGTCACTGAAGGCAGATTAGTTTTTTATTTCACCTTTAGGAAAAGCCAAAATACCCTCACAGGATTTTGAGGTAAAAGGAGAAACAACGAAGTCATGATACTGCTCCTGTACTGCAAAAAGGCAGTTAAAAAAATTTGACTTTAAAAATATAGTTTATTAAAAATATGCATATAAACTTGAAAAGGGATGGGGAGACAGAAGTAGTACAGCTTCTTTTTGTTGCTAGAAAATAGGATTTTTTTCTCCTTGCTGCATAATGAAGGCAAACTTTGGGGCACTTGGAAGGTATTCTTATACCTGAGATAGGAAGCTGAGTCCAAGCATAAAGCTCAACTTCTTTCCTGTACTAAGGGGCTAGACAAAGTACAGCTTGCATTTTATCCACCAGG
>NW_009942181.1:0-38957 GCF_000696875.1 Nestor notabilis | reverse complement strand
TTCAGCAGCATCTTCCAGGTTTCTCAGATGTTGTCATAATCCTCAGATCCAAATGGTAAATTGGAATTTATACATCTAATCTAAAATTATAAAAGGTCTGTGGAAGAAGTCCTGTTTTTAAAAATTAACTTCTTCAGCTGCCACTTCCTGTCAGAATAGGGGGCAGTTTGAGCCTCCCCAAAAAGTGATGTTATCTTGCAGTTCACCTCTGATTCCAAACACTCAGGGCGAGGGTTGCTGGATGCTACAAGCTAATAAGGAATGTATAGAAGATTAACAGCAGGAGCAACAGACCCAACTTAAAAATTCAGTGACCAGGAACAAATGTGCCCTTTATTTAATCTCCCAGCTAAAATCCTAGATACTTTATTGGCTTTAAACTTTTCTCATTTAGTAGAAAAAATCTAAGCTTAGTGTTTCTTCTTAATCACAGCCACTTTAAATGGGACATATATGGCTCTATAAATTAAGCTGGCACAGAACTGTTCTGTGTTTAAAAGACTTGGAAATTGTTTGGCAGTTAACTATTAAATGGTATCTAAAATACCTGGAATTTCCTCTGAAGAAGTGTATGCCTTGACCAAAAGTTAGAAAATCAAATTTACACCAGAAGTGATGGAAGTGTACTGCCTGATGATACCACAGAAGCTAAGTATATGTCTGGAAAATGCTGAGTAAAATGGTTCTCCAAGGTCACACAGCAGATTAGTGGCAGAGTCACTGTCTCCTGAATCAAATGGATTTTTTATCCCACAGAAACCCATCATATTCAAGTATTTTCATTCACGCTGAAATGAACTAGAGACCTCTTGAATTTTTTTCACACCAAAAAACCAACAAGTATACGAATGTTCTATGCCAAGAATAGCCAAGCTCAGTGGTTATGTATGGTGCTTGTCTGTGATATTTTGACTGGAGAGCCTCTCCTGGGCCTAAAATACCTTTTCTCAAAACTGACATATTCTCATAAAAAGGTTTGTTTCTTGATTTAGTGCTTTTCTGAGAAAGAAGTTTGATCAGCTCTCCTCCTGACTCCTAGTTCAGTGTCCTACCCAGCTGGTCATGTGTCCCCCCAACAAATATGTACAAGTCCCCTCTTTGAGGAGTAGCAAGAACTGCAGCATCTCCGTAATACGTCTGATGTACTTCTCAAATTTTGGGTCTTGACATAAAAAGGCTGGAATGAAGGATATGGTGTTGTGAATACCCAAGTGAAGGCAGGGAGCCAACAAAATGCTGTTGTAATTACAAGTGAACATTCTTGTATCATAAAACTGCAAAGAAAAAGCTATAAATCAGAGCTGGCCTGGTGGTCCCTGGCAGCAAAGCACAGGAGATTTGAGCTCATTCCCTGAGCTAGCCAAGAGTGGGATCCTCGCGGAGGCAGAGGCTCATTCCAAGGGAAGGGCATCCCTTGTGTCTCCTGAGTGATGGTCATGAAGCAGTGATTTTGGTGGGAGTCAGATCCAGCCTTCAGCTCTGCAGGAGTGATAACTTGAAAAGTGCTGGCCATTGTGGAAAATAAAGCAAGTTGAGAACTGGAGTAATTTTATCTTCAAGAGCTCTTACGTGTATGTTTGGGAGCCTACCACTTTCAGTGTTACATCTGCACTGTTGTCCAGATCCCATATTTGATCACTTACTGTACTTGTGTATGTAAGATTGTACTTTATTCAGGTATCTCATTTCATGTTTCCATGCACTCACTCATGACACCAAACTGTGCTAAAAATTTTCTAGGGGAATTAGAAAAATGCAATGCAATTAAGTAATACTGTCCAAAATATCTCTACTGAAGTTCCTGTCACCGACGAATGTGGACTCAAACTTAATCTTCAGTTAGGAATGGGGTTTTCTTCTCTCTTGGAACATTTTTCCTTTTTTCCTTCTGGTATCTCATGAGGATGTAGCTTTTTAAAGTCACTGATCTATCTGGATAATTCACCAATTTGAAAAAACTTGAGTAAGTAGCAGGAGGGTAGGAAAGTATTAAAGCTGTGCTCATGGGACATTTTTCTAGAGACTTTCTTTAATACAAGCTCTGCGTGGGTTGTTTTCTGTCCTTCTGAAAGATGTGGCTTGAGCTGAGCCCACATTTACAGTATAGGAGGGGCAAAATAAGATGATCGCCTGTTGTTAAAATAAAAAATAAAAAAATCCTGAGAGCATACAAGTGATTACAGCAAAATAAACCCCAAATTGACAGCTGCACAAACAGCACTTGCCCAGCAGTGGTAGTCAGCTACTAGGAATGCCCAGTTTCCCATCAGATTGGTAAGAAGTTATAATTAATAGCACATTTGGGGACTCTTCTGTAACGAAGCAACAGTTTAATCTGCTACCCTGATTACGGAGGAGGTAAAGGAGAGAGGGCAGAAATTCAGAGCCTCGCTTTGCTGAGCGCATTATCTGCCTGTTGATAGCAGTATGAGACCAAGACAGAGAGTGTTTTCCAGAATCAGCCCCTGCACTGGTTTAAGAGATGCAATCCTGAAAGGTGAAGGGCTCTTTCCCGAACAGCTGTGACCCCCTTCAACTCTGATAAACTTCCCGAAAAGATGAGGGAAATCTGTACCACACAGGATGTGCTCAGCACATGAGGGATTGAGTTAGTAATGTCCCTGATAATTGTGGATACCTCATTGCAGGAGTCAGTTTTTATTTAAATTTTTTTAATAGGAGTATACACATCTGTCTTTATACCCAGCAGCTTTTCTGGCCCACAAGAAGTCCTCTGTGAGTTTCCCCAACTGAGCTCAGTGGGATCTCTGTCAGCTGCAAGATTTATGTCATCTTTTTCAGTCCTGAGAACTGTTCCTTAAGCTTTTCACATCTGGATTTAATTGGAAAGACATTAAAAGACATTAAGTGTGCTGGAAAAGCATATTTTAGAGAAGATCTTTATAGACACTTCCATTAAAGGAGCTGATGGTTGTAGGTTAAAATAGGATGAGGACAAGCCATCAACAGTTAGCAAGGGCAAAATTACATTACAAACTACTTCAGATGAGAAGTTCAGCCTGTAGCTCTTGGGCCTGACTCTGATCTCACTTAAATCAACTTCAATTAGGAGAAAAGTACCAGTTAATGCAGTGTAAAAATACCCTGAGATCAGAATCAAAACTTTTGCCTTTTGGAAACACTCAAATTTCTAATTACATACCATATATGCTAAATATAATGCTTTTAGCTGTCAATCTAGATTTGGAACTTTGTTGGATGTACATGCGCACTTGTAAAATGAGACTTGGAGAATGAAGAGGGGGGATTGGTTGTTAGGGCTCTGAGGGTGGAAGTATCCTCCTCTGAATGCCGATACACAGGCCACAGGAGTAGAGTTACACAGGAGCAGAGATACAATACAATTTGGTACATGGGCTTCATTACAGATGTTGTAATGCAGGAATCTACAGCCTGCTTCCCCATTGTTCCACGTATATAATGCGCTGCTTGAAGAAGCCAGTGGGCAGTCCTTTACATGAGGTGTAATCTAGTTCTTTTGTCTTCAAACCAAAGTTTCTAGTCATGCTTAGGCTGATATGCACTTAAAATCTAAGCTAATGGTCTTGGTATGAGAGAACAAATATTCTTTCATTTTAAAATTGCTCAAACCAGGGAATCTTATATTTAGGAAATTACTCCCATGTCTAAAGCAAAGTGGACGGTCTTTAGAAACAGAAACATGTCAAGCTGTAAAGCAAAAAAAAGAAGTATTTTTGTAAAACATTGAGGGGAAAAAGTACTGGTTAGAGTGTTTCAGCAAAACAAATTTGTTAGAAGCTCTCCGCTGTCCTCTTTTCCTAAAAGGGAGTCTTCTTCTCCACTATGTCATGCAAAATGCTTAGCATTAATGGGAAGATTATAGCTCACTGGGTGATAGTGACAGGAATGAGACATTTGAATTAAAATTATGGCTTCAGAGTAGATGGTTCTTTTGTTTTTTATCATAAAATACTGGGGGGGGGTGTTTGTTTTGTCTTCTTTTTTGGTTTTTTTTTTTTTTTAGAATCTCTCTCTGTCTATCTCGGGCTCTGATAAAATGTATACAGACTAGTAAAACTGATTCTGATTTTACTGCCTGACCTTGGGCCAGCCCTTTATGTGCTTATGCACTCTCTTCTTCACTTCAGTTTCCTTCTCTTTAAAAGCAGGAATAATAAAACAACCTCTGGTCTTTAGTGCCATTTTGCCTCATGCAGAAAAGGATATTTGCAAAAAAAAAAGCCCCAAAACCAGCAAGTGTGTTTTACAAGTTCAGTTCACTAAGTAAGTGGAAGAGTAGTCACACTGAAGTAAGCATTGAGTAATACTTGATAGTTTGAACTTTGTTGTATACTAATTTGGTGTGGATCTTTGAGAATTCTTAACAATCTTTTGAACCACTCTACATGAGCAGTTACCTAAGAAAACCACTTAACAGAATAAATGCTTGTATCTTATTTAAACACAACTCAGTCTAGAGCTCATTCATTTTGTTAAAAGAGTTCTGGCTATATCTACACTGCTAATATTGGTCAGAGCCCATTCCCTGGTGGGCAATGATATGGTCTTAGGCTCATTTATGTACTGCTAGCTATGTAGTGATGGCTGTAGTAGTGATGTTAAAAACAGGATGGAACTGTGGAGGTCAGACAGATGGAGAGGTTTGTCTATTGCAGCATATTTTCGAAGTTAACATGAACTCTTACATAGCCGAGAACCTCAATCCATTTATTAAAAATCCAGAGGTCAAAATCTCCTGCAATACAGTTAATGACAATGGACTTGCAAATCTATGGCAGTGATGTGGAGAAATGCCTATAAATAAATAATTAAATAAACTATATTGTTCTGAGAATACAGCTGACAAGGATATTTTCCAGCCATCGGTGATGAAAGAGACAGTGATTCATGGCCTTTCTTCTGTGCTGGTGCAGGATTTTGCCTGAGGATATACATTGTGCTGTATTCAGTTTTAGGTTTAAAGCCATGTTTCTTAAAATCTATAATTTTTATCTGCAGCTTCTTAACCATGCTTGAGTGCTCTCACAGTTGCATGACTCAAACCTCTACCTACCCATGCAATAACTGGCCATCTAAATGATCTCATTTGGAAGTCTCTAATTATTGAAAGAACCTATATTACGTAGATGTCTACCTCCTTCTGAAAGTCAGTGTTTAAGTAGCTTTTGTCTGATGTATATATGTGTATAAATATGTAGTGTAAACACTTGGAATTTAATTTAAAGATATTTTTCATGTTCATAAGTAAGCTGTAATGATGCATGATTCTTTTTGTCTTTGTTCTTTCAACTGTAACAATTGAAGAAAAAAAATAAAGTTTTGAGTTTAGAAATAAATTTACTTTAAAAGAACTTCCAGATTTCTAGACCAGAATTGAAGAATATACACTGAAAAGATACCCAAATTATCTGACAAAAGAGGCTTGGTTGGGATTTATTTTAACTGCTGATACTGGGGCCAAACTTTCACACTTCACATCGCCATTAAAGAGTGCAGACACACCTCAGTCAATATTGGCAATGAACCTGAAAGCTCTTTTGAGATGTTCATGAAGAAGTGCCAAATTACTGGTTTCCAGCATAGATAACCATGGAGGCAAAAGTTAGCATTTTGGTAGCACTTGTAAATGTTGCTCCTCACAGTTGAAAATATGTGAAGAGGAAGGATTCTGAGAAGGTAACAGGTTTAAGAACAGTCCTGTACAGTCAGAGCCCCTATAGGTCTTTTAGCAATCCTTTCCTCTCTTACTCCCACCCACAAGTAAGAACGCAACCTAAACTTGGCAACTAGACTAACCTCTCCATGCTAGATTAATGTCTTGCATTAATGGTAAATTCATTAAGCTTGACATTCACTCTTATTTATGAAATACTCTTCATACAAAACCACACATTTTAATTATTTCAAAAATTAGGTGCTTTTCAGCATGTCTTTCTCTCTTTATGACTAGAAATTCTTGTATCACCATTAAAGCAATAGAACTGTCTCACCCCAGATGATCATGAAGCTCTTTCTTGGGCTTTGAGGAATGATTTGCCATTCATTACTCATAGAATCATATAATAGTTTGGGTTGGAAAGGACCTTAAAGATCATCTAGTTCCAACCCCCCACAGACCAGGGTTGCTCAAAGTCCCATCTGATTCACCTGAGCAACATCATTACAGTGTCTCCAAAGAGATGTAGCTGGAGAAGAGTGAAAGGCTTTAACTCTGCTTTACAAACCTTTCATTACAGAGGCAAATGCCCAAGCGTAGACATGTAGAACGCTTCCAAAAGCTTCCAAATACCCTTTTCCCTCAGTCCTCACATCACTGGAGTTGCAGAATTATGGCATAGTCCCAAGAATGGCAGTCAGATTCTAGTGTGGTGGTTCACATGTGAAAATAAACTATGCCTACTTGACTCTCTCTACTATTAATTCAAGCAGTCTCTCAAGTAGATTCTTGAAGATAAAAACCTATCGAAATAAAATTCCACGTTGAAGACAGTCTTTCACTCTGTCCACTTCTGGGAATAATGAGACGCATGGAGGAGTGAGTACATATGTCCAATAAAGCTAGGTGGAAGAAGGTAACATGAATGCTGCTGTTGATAGAAGCTTACTTAATAGATTGGAAAAATTGTTCAAGAACAGTTAATCCTTACTTTAGGATTACCCCCAGAAAGCTGGCAAGGTCAGGCTGTATGTGGATTGTGTGTCATTTAAATTCTGGCTGCATGAGTTGCCTGAGGGTAGCATTAACTGCTACGTGGGACTTGTTCTAAGCTACATCTGTGAATCATCATGCTTTGTTTGAAGATAGTGGTGTCCTTCTATCCTCCAAGCTGCTTCTCTTGACAGGTGCAGTCAGGAGCCTTAATTGTAGTGCCTGTCAGGTGACTATGCTTTTGTGCAGAGATTAATCAGTTTGGAAAATGGTATTTCCATGTAAACTACATGAGTTAATCAGATTATAACCCTGTGTTTTTCAAGCATATCATAAACTCTGTGAGGAAAGGGCTTAAAGTCATTTAATTAAGATTTACATTGTGCAGTGTGAAAAGCCTTTCTGAATTTTATTTTTAAATAGATGTTAACATTGGTTCACATGAAATCTAATCAGCTGGGGAGAATGGCACATTGTGAGGAAAGCGGCGAAAACTAGCAGAAGTTATTGCTTGCAATATAGTAAATTCTTTTATAAGAGAAGCTGTGGGGAGAAGGGATTTTTTGCAATACCCATCACCTAGTTTTTGTTTTGCTTGTATGTAGCCAACCTGGTAATTCCAAGAAAGTGAAATGGCCATGGTAAGGAGTCAAATTTTAGCTACTTATATAACTACATATGTAAGTCTGTACAATCAAATATATCTTCCCTTTGTGGATTTCTGTACACATGCAGTTTTGGGTGTGGACAAGTGAAAGCCAGGTGGAAGCTTGGTCAAAAAATTCTTCATCAAGAGAAAGCAAAAACAATCACCAAGAACAGTAATTTTGAAGACATACAAATTTAAATAGATGATCAGCTTTGGGACACTAAGTCCTTGGTCTCACCTCTACAGCTGTGGTATCGTTGGGGTTTTTTCAATAGCCTTTGTATGTGAAATTTAAATCCACATATTAAAAAATCATAAAGTGTATCTCATTACTGATGCAGACTGCATTGCTGCAATGTTATTGCACAGATGATACTGCTTTTTGAGGCCTCAAGTGTCAGGGAGAGGGGAAGAACCTCCCTTATTAGGGGGACATTTTTCTCTTGGCTTAGAAAACAGATGAGTACCAATTGTTTGTAAATACACTTGTTTTGTTCATGCATTAACTTTGCTGTTCTCTACTCTTCTGGCTTGCAAGTGAAATTGAGGATTAGAGTTATACCTGTCTATCACTGTAACCTGACATATGAGTATTTTCCCAGGCCTATACTCAGGCACAGCTTGAGACTTGTTCATGTATATGGCATGTGGCCACAATGAGCTGTTTGACTTTGCAAACTCAACCTTGAACTAAGACCCAGCTACTACAGATAGTAAAATCTTGTGCTTCATGACCTACTCTGGACCCTGACTTAATTCAGTTTTGCAGAGGAACTACTTCTGCACATAATCTTATGTCTTCAGAAAACACTGATTAAGGCCAAGCTGAATATGTTTTTTATGTACTTAGAAAACTGATGTTAGGAAACATATTACCAATAAACTGACAGTATCAAGCAGTGTGTTTATTAGGATTTTCTCAGACCTCCTTGGTAAAGTCAACTGGAAGGGCCACAGAGAACAACAAACTTTTACAATTTTCAGCTTCATGGAATAATCTGAAATGCAATCTAGATTTAAGAGGAAGATCACAAACCACATACTGTGCTAAAATAAACATGTGAACATTTTATCATGAGGATGTAGTCTTACATGCACATGGGCTAGTGTAGTGCCTGTCTGCTGTTCCTGCTAAGAGAATGATCTAATGTTACTAGATTGTCATTATAAGATGCTTAATCCCCAGAGTGAGAAACAGGAAGAATATTCACAAGTTTCAGTGCTATTTACTAATTGGCAATTGACTTGAGGAAAGCTAAAAAATGACTGAAAACATCCATCCCCATCCTGATACACACACATACTAATAATGGAAATGGCAGCCAAGACAAACAGCTAGCAGTGCGGTGCATCCTGTTGGCATCGTATTTTTGGCACTGCTGTAGCTACACAGAAAACAAGTGATACAAGAAATGTGTAAGGACATCTGTTCTGTAACCTATGGGGCTTCACTCACAAAACAGTTGTAAAATCTTCTGGGGGAGAGAAAAATTTCTCTGTATCTGTGCAGATGCTCTATTGTAAGAAAAATATCAATGGAAGGAAGTGTTGAGCCTTTAAAAGAGGAAATTGTTCACCAGATTCACTGTCAAATGTTCCATTCTTTTCTTTCCTTTTCGTTTAACCTAAGTTATCTGCCATTCTCAAGTTATATTTAAGCCAAGTGGTGTAAATCTATTGGGACTAATAGAATTGAATCATGGATTAAATTAGCCCAGTGTCTGCTTGTAACTCTTCTTCACTGCGGTGTACTTGGGCTCTGTGACACTCTGCTGACTATTCAGGTCACAGCCTCCCAGCTACCAGCTTCCTTCCTGAATCCAGCATCTTCATGTCTGTCTAGGGGCACAACAGGGAGAGGAGAAACATTAAGGACATCTATCAAAGTCCAAAGTATTGCTAACTTACCAGCTTCTCTCAGCTTTGCTGGTCCTTCCAGATGTAAGCAGGCTATGGAGAAAGAAAAGGGGGAGTTTTTAAGACACTGCAAGGCTCTGTCTGCCATTTTTCTATTGCCCTTCAATTACATCCCACAAATGGACATTTTAAAAAGGAAAGAAACTTTCCCTAAAGTCAAATGTTGTTGAAAAAGTTGGGGTATAAGTGGTTAGGCTTCCCTCACAGGTATCTTATGGAGAGAAAGATATGGCTCCATGAAAAAGAAATTAGAACTCATATAAACCTGGAATGCATTAGGAAACTGGAAGATAAAGAGGGACTGTGGGACGTAGGAGGTGGGGAGGACTTTCAGAAGGGAAGTTTAGCTGTGGGAGCAGCTGGGGGTCCTGGGTGGGAGAACAGGAAAAAAAAGTAGGGGCCTGGATAGGGGGAGAAGTTGAAGTGAAGAAGTAGAGGTGACCACCTCTGCTGTAAAAGAAGTCAGAGCTCTGGGGTGGATAGTAGGGAGGGGAAGACCAGGTGCACTGGAGTGGCTTGGGAAAGATGTGAGACTGAGGCAGAATATGTGGGGAGTGGGACTTGGTAGTGAGAAGCATAAGCTTTTGAAGATATCGTCAGCTTCCAGGGCATCAAATGTGAGAAATCTAGCAGTGAGAGATGGTGTAGAGGGATGACTCTTCAACAGTGCTCACACAAACTTCCTGACACCTCTGTTTGAAAGATCAAGGACACATGTACAGGACTGCTTTCCTGCAGCTTCTCTCCACTGATATTTGGTTTCAGAAATACAATACATCTGAGATCTTATTTTTATATCACTTTTTTTGGGGGGGGGTAGGGTATGGCTTGAAAAATGGTGACATGGAGAAAAGAGACTGCACCATGTTACAAGCTTAGGATTTGGATGTTGGGTTGGTATTAAACATGCTTATTATCTAACACCTTGAATCATACCTTCGTGTTATATGTTTCCTCTAACTGTTCCATATTTGCTTCCTTAACACCCATATAGTAATGATCATGCTTACAGGCAAAGAGTTTGTTATATTGTAGTACTTCCTTTCCCGTTAGAAGAGATGCCCTCTGTTTCTATTGGGATAGTGGCTAACTCCAGGGAGTTCCAAAGCAGTTTTTCTGGAAAGCAGCCCTGAAAACTTCTCTGTAATTTGTGTGGTATGCCTTCCAATAGCC
Organism: Nestor notabilis; assembly: GCF_000696875.1. Taxonomy (NCBI): domain Eukaryota; kingdom Metazoa; phylum Chordata; class Aves; order Psittaciformes; family Psittacidae; genus Nestor; species Nestor notabilis. Next base: position 28,566 of record NW_009942181.1, on the reverse strand, counting down.
AATTCTATGAGTAAAATAGTACTAGATAACAGATGTACTCATATTCAGAACAATTCTGTAAAAGAATTAGGAAGTTTGGGTTGGTCTAATTAATCTCTTGATAATGTGGGTATTTCAGTGACCACTGATCAAGATCAGGCTGTTCTGTATATCATAGGGTCAACCTGTGATCTAATGTTGAATGAAACATTTCTTGGCTCTACTTCTTACCAATTATGATCAGGACCTTTTTGTCCAAGCCACTGTGCAAACAAATAACCCAAACAGATAGTTCTTCCACAAAAAGTTTACAATTCACACATCAGACCCGGAAGCTAAGAATGGATAGAAAAAAGTAAACAAGGTGGGTTAAAAAACAGATGAGATTGTAGTTAAACTATGTAGGAGAAGCACATGTCTCAGCTTCTTTGCAGTGCGACCTGGTAATGGTTTTTGGATTACCATACGTAAGAAGAAAGGAGATCCTGATTGTTTTGCTAATGTGCACCAGGAAAAATAGACATAAGAAGACAGGAGATTCTTGTGTGCCAGTCCCTACCCATTGAATAGTCTTGCTTTCATAATTGCCAACCTGTGACCAACTGAAGTATGAGAGAGAAGTAGTCCTGTGCAAGGAAGCATAGGAGCCCAAATCACTCCCCTTCCTCACATGATAAGTAATGCTGGCATTGTGATGAAAAGGACCCCAGGGAGAGACAGTGAAGAGAGAAACTGGGATGAAGAAATGTGTCAGGTTACTGGAACAAATGGAGAAGTTGAGAGTAGATGAAAACCCTTGTTACTGCTGGGAGAAATTTGGGTTGAACAAACAGTGATTTTGCTGTGCAGTCAAGATCAAGGATGGAAAGGCAGAGGGTGGTTAGAGCTTATAAGAGAGTTGAGAATGCTTGTCTAAAGCTACAAGAGACACCGAGGTGAAAGAGAAAGACCTGTCTTATAAAAATGCAAATATATCAACATGTCAAGAAAACCAGAAGAAATGAGGAAAGGGAGGATTCATTCACTGAGGAACTCAACAGGTGATAAAAGTGAAAGATGGGAGAAGTTGTTACTGAGGTGAAGTTGAATCTCAGTCCTTAGCCGTAACATAATAAAAGAATAAAAACAATGATGCAGGCAGCAGAGATTTTAAGATGGAGAAAATTATGTCAACAGATGGGAAAAAGGAGCAAGTATGGAGCAGGTTAGCTGTCAGATCCAGGGGTCCCAGAACACATGGTAAAGATAGAGTAGATGGGCAAGTAACAGTGATAATCTGAGGTTTACCAAGACACTTTATAAAATGTTTAGCTTTGTATTTGTTCACTAGGGCAAAAACCCATAAAACCTCACAAACTAGAAAGATTTCACCTTCACACATTAAGGGTGAGAGTACCTTGTACAGTCTTCTAAAGCTTTTGCAGCTAATCATTACTACAGACAAATCTGGGACACCTGGTCTTTTACTGTAGGGCAGCCTGGCAATTTTTGCACTGTTATTCATCTCACCAAAATACACATTGTCTAATAATATTTAAGTTGTATAAACATACCTTTCAAGGGAAGGAGCTGTTGAAAGAAGCCAGGCAAAGAATTAGTACAAAAGCAAATCTTGTACTTCATTACAATGGCAGCTCCTGTTCTGGACAGAGTCCCTGCTCTCCAAGAGGAAGAGGAAATGAAGATAGAGACATTCATTCTTTCTGTCCCAACAATTAAGAAGAAAGCAACTTCCAATTTTCTAAACAGCAGTTGTTGCCTCACTCTGATGAACAGTGCCATAGGGCCTGCAGACAGTTCCAGTGTTCGAGATGTTACTTCAGGTGACAGTGTTAGTGAAAAGTTACCTTTTTTCCCTCCAGTGATTAGTTCTGAATGCATCTAGGTGAGAATGATTAAAGAGAAAAATCCTCTTTTTAGTTCTGCTTGACATTTCACCTTCAAGACAGAACTGACCTCGACTGTTTTATGGTGCTGGGCGTGTTTTCAAAGTCAGCCACATGTTGTCTGAGAGTTTCATAATCAACTTTTGCTAAATTAATTACAAAAAAATATTTTTTTCTTTTATCAAAGCGGCTGGGGGAGAGAAGAACAATTCTGAGTCCTAAAGCAGGACTCATATAGATGAGAGACAATCTGGTCAATAAAGAATGCACTTGTACAGAAAAATGTCAGCTGAAAATTGATCTTTTATTTTTCTATTGCTGATACTTCATAATCATCCCATATTAGCTTATCCTGTTTAGCACACTTCACTACCTATGTATAAGACATCAGTCTGCTGCATTGTTTGAGATCCAGCCTTGGAGTGTCGGTAGTGTCCTGCTGACCCTCTTCCCATTGCTCACACCTTCTGCAACCATCTGCAGGACAAGCTCTGGAAAGCGTGCACTCTAGGAAAGCACATGGGGAAGATGGAGAGACTTGACAGGCCAGCGAGGCAAGAATCCTAAAAGTTTATCTTGTTCTTCATGTAGGTGATGAAGCTTGCATTAACGCAAAAGTTACTTGTATACTAGGAAAAAGATGATGCTGTCAAAGCCATGCATGCACACATCTTTATATTAGTGTACATTTAGGCTCTGTAGCCTAAATGGCTTCAATATACAGGAAATTATTTAAATATAGGATATCAAAATACACACCTTCACTTGGTGTCACTGGGGTTTTTGACAACTCATTTTTTCTTTAGGCAGCGTTAAGTGCCTTGAAACAGTTTTCAGAACAAGGACTGGATCCAGTGGAAGGGGCTATGAAAGTTGAAAACGGATCACATGAAAAGTAAGTACCATTTAATTCTCTGTATTTTAATGCCTGCGTGGCATGGTAGATAAGAAATGCTAATTAAGAGCTTAGCTGACCTTTTAACTTGTGCAAAACTATTTCCTTGGGAATTTATGTAGTTTATGACAATTTGAGAGGATAAACAAGATTTCAGGTTTAGCATTACTGATAGTGTTTACTAATGAGCTATGAGACTGTCCATCCTCCTATGGAAATCTGAAAGAAAAGGATTTTCTTTTCATTGTAAGGATTCTGTGTAATCAGCATAACATGATTTTTGTCAGATGTGTTTTATCACATGATATTACCAGTAAATAGGGATAGCTATTTGCAAATAAGCCTGCAAGATGAATTTTACCCTAGAGAATTTGAAAGTTAAAATTACTTTCAGGTCTTAAAAAATTCTTGTGTGAAATACTAGCTTTAAGTAGTAGACAATAGAACCAGGTTTCACACTGGCTTTTCAATTATTTAAGAAAGTGAGATTGACTGTCCAGCGTAGACTTTTTTTCCAGCTGCTAGTCTGTTTATGTAAGAAGGTAGTCTTGTGTTACTAAATAAATTAGGAAGTAATAGAATAAAAGAAAGAAGACTAAAAGTGGCATTTGGAATTTTCAGTAGATATATTGTGGCTATTTATAAACTAATTTAATCAGAGACATTTTTCCATATGATCTCATCAGCATAGTATTTGAACATAAATATTGTTGTTTCACTTTAAAATGTTACCTTCCACAGTGACCTTTGAATCTCATGTGCCATCTGGTAATAAACATGTCTTAAAGATGTGCAACCCTGGACCTTACCACTCTTGTTAATGTATTAATCTTTCAGACAAGTCAAGCATCTGGGAGAGAAAGCAGACAATAAACAGACTAACTCAGGCACCATTGCTCAGGACTGCAAGGATTCAAAGGCTGTCGTCTAGGAGCTTCCCAGCACCCACGGCTGCCACTGCATCCTTATAAACCTGTCAACACGCAATAGGGTGTATGTGTACAAGGAAATGAATGACTAATACCATTATTTGAGTCTTATGTGAAGACAACGCTATTCTAACACAAGAGATAGTATACATGGTACTGTTTATTCAACTGTGGAAGAAAATAAAATTGAACATTTCCCGTAGAACTCGAGATCAGAGCATAACTCAATTGCCCAGAGGCAGAAGAAGTCTGATAGTGTTACTGGAGGTCAAAATAACAACTAATTAACAAAAAGTGTTAGAGAAAAAAGGGAAACTTTAAAATTGATTAGTATTGAGCAAAACAAGTCAGCATTGGTTCAGTTATACAATTTTTTCGTAGTGTAGTTTTAAGTTCAGCTTACTGTTTTTTAAATAATGCTTGTATATTTTAAAATTAACCAATGACAGTGCTGTGAGAATTGTAGTTGTTGTCTTCATATACAGTCATACAGCTTACCTTTTTATGCAGCCATGCATTCTTCATTCTATATGAATATGTATGACTTTAAGATGCACTACTCAGAGTTGTATGCAAACAGAAGTTTAAATCATGACAAGAATTTGCTTAACATGAACAGATGTTAGTTATGATCAATCTTTATATACTCCAGGAAAAAAGCAGATACGGTATTTGATTTTCCTTGCCATAATCAATTAAAGAGGCGTCTTGCCTCCAAGCAACATTTTCCCCTTCAGTTCTGCTCTCCGTTGTGTGAAGCACATCTACACCCCATTCTGTGTGTTGTATCAACCCACCGTTTGCATCAACTGAGTGTTTTTAATCTCTGCATTTGGACCAAGAGCAAAAGGTAGGACTGCAATGTTACCAAGAAAAGGATGGAAAGCTGTTGATGTAAAGATCATTCTTTTATGAAAGGAGTGGCAGCAGAGATGAGACCTGTGTCTACTCTGTACCAGCATATTTCTTTTAAGTGTGTGGTCAAATGCAGTAAAACCACATCAGTTCATGTGTACAATGACAGTGTCGTCTCTTTCTTTATCATTCACCGGTAGACAAGTAAGAGAGTGAAGTGAAAAAATCCCAATTATAAACTAAGGAATGACTGGCTAACACACCAAAGCCAGGGTTCAATCTACCTTTCCCTGTGTCACCACCTTTTACAAACTTACTCTGTTAGACCAGTCATCCTGGCGTTTAAGTCATTTATTTGTCCATAATACGGATATTTTATTTAATGTAAACCTAATGCAGAAAACACATAAACCCACTGCGCAACCGTCACGACAGCATTGCACAAGATTTTAGAAGCATGTAAACCAGGGATCACAACCCAAGTGACTCATGCAGGAAAGCAGACAAACAGCAATGTAAGGAAATGGTGCAAGGTACGGTGGCATTGATTCACCTCCAGGATAAACTTTTAGGGTAACATGCATCATGTTCTTACAGAATCACTGGCCACTAAAAATTTGAAGTCCTTTTTTCTACATCTTGTTTCTCACAGGTATGATTTACTCTCCCCCCAGCAGATGAGGAGACTTTGCGCTAAAAGCTTGCAGTTTCCTAGGGTCTGACTCCGTAAAAGAGTCAGGAACAAGCTGAACCTTTCAATTCCCGCAGAACTGGGAGCTTTCCAGAGGCATTTGGCACCTGGCAGACTCAAGTTACTCAGGCAGCAGCATTCAAAAATAATTAGCTCTTGCACACCAGCTTTCTCAGGGATATGTTATGGGCCTAACTGCCAACCTGAGCAGAAATTCTACTGCTCCTTCACCTTAGCAGCCAGCTCAGAGAGCTGAGAAACAGGCTTAATCTGTGCTTTACCAGTACCTGCCAGTATGCAGAATACAAATGGCATTACTGTCCTCTCCCATGGAGAACAAGAACAAAAGGAAGAGGCAAACCCTTCCCTTCTCTGTCCTAAGGGCAGGAGCTGAGCTTGCTGGGGAGACTTTGACAAGGAGATTGGCAGTATGATCTCCCTGGCATTAACAGAACCTCCGTGGTGTGTTCCCTGCCCCGTCGCTACAGAGAAACACTTTGTATTGGTTTGCTCAGAAGCTCAAGGTGTGGCTTGATTCTTGGTGCCATTCTCTAAGTACAGCCACAAAAATGTGCCCAGTAAACTTCAGATTAGTTGCTTAGTTGCAGGTGGCCTCTGCACTGAGAGCCAGGCTTGCTACGGTACATACAGAGAACCAAACACATGCAACCAGCTGTCTAGGCTTAAGAGGGTCATTCAGTGTCTCCAATCCAGACAATAGTAAAGTAAGATTGTGCTTATGAAGCTGTTACCATCTGAGGTCCTCTTGTTGGTCAGAAGCATGCTTGATTCTGACTCTGACAAAAACCAACACAAGTAACTGACTTGAGGAGCTCACTCTTTTCCTCCGAACTATAAAAACATGAAGCAGAAGGGGGGAGGAGGGTCACAGAGTAGCAGGATTTCTAACTATTTTCAAAAAACTGGTAATTGTTGTAATCACAAGTCAGAAAGTTCTGTGGAGCCTAAGGTAAAGTCCACAGAGATGGCAGTTTTAAAGCACCTCCCAAGCCACAGGTTAAAAACATCACAGAAGAGGCTCCAGTGAAGGTGAACATAGAGCTTTTCCTGGCATAACCTGAAGGAAGAGTTCCTGCTCCCTACAGCTATGATGGGATCACAGAGACCTCAGTATGGAGTTCATCAAGATACCTGAACTCCACGGTGTTATTTTGGTGTCACTATGGCACTCCAAGGTTCCTGTCTCCATGAAGAGGTTTCAGTCTGTCCACGTGCTTATCATGCATGAGAAATTTCTCAGAGAAAATCCTGCAGTATTCACACACATGTACAGAAATGCACTTTAAATAGAGTTTGGCATTATCACCAGCAATCTCCCAAGAGCCTGAGGAAAGTTCTTGCATCAGAGATGTTACAGCCGCCAGTGGACTCATCTCTGACCTTGGTTCACAGCTCTTCCTCTTAATTCCTGAGCTGGCAGCATCTAAAAGCTGCTGGGGAGGTCTTAAGTCCAGCAATCTAAAAATCACTTTATTTTCCTTCAGTAGCCTGTTTTTTTTCCCCCTGATTTTGCTTCCTAAAATTACATACCAGCCTTTAAATAGGGGCATATAGAACAGAGCAATCTTTGTGTTTAGTTTTGTTAATAATTACCTAATGATGGGCATTGGAAGAGTATTAATATATTTGAATGTTATTATTAGTTCTAAAAGGATTGAGTTTACTTTTCTGACAGCAGTTAATATATTTTTTGATTTTTATTTTTTAGATTATACTTTCTTCGAGGTAGAGACTTCATCAAACTTCTGTTTGAAAAGCTCAGAGAATAGTTACTTCTGTATTGAGCACACATCCCACACCTCTCATCCTGGATCTCAGAGCATTTTCAAAGATGAGCAAATACCATGTTTTTACAGACATGGACCTGAGATGCAAAATGATGCTTAGGAATAAGACAGGAATAAGGAAAAAGACTTTGCATAGGCAAGCCTGCCTATCTAGCAGATTACTGAGGGTACTGTGGTGAACACTGTTTTCAACTCTTTAAGGACTCAGGACCCAAACAGTCAGCAGTTTTGGACCTATAGCACTCACTAATTGGGAGGAATTGTGCTAAAGAGAAAATAAGACCCTCAGGTATCCTCTCAGACTACCTTTTCAATACCTTGTGGGGGTCAGTAAAATAAGAACTTGCACAGGAAAAGGCTTATCACTAAGGGAGTGGGGGTATCTGATAGGACTCAAAGGACAAGAAATCACATGGTTAATTTTATATCTGAGTTATCATCTCCAGTTGCACATTGGCCTGTCAACAGCTCAACACACTCTGGAAGTTTCTGTTCTTGCATTGACTCATATAGCAATGATTTCCAAAGGGACAGATGTGCTGCTTCCAACAAATGCAAAATGCAGCAACACTGGGGACATAAAGCTGGAGAAAAGGGTGCAGATTTCTGTTCCCAACCATCCTAACATTCGCCTTCTGTTTACAGTGGAGCTGAATTTACCCCTCAGTTAGAGTATCTGATGAATTCAAAAGAGAATTATGCTGGCATATAATTCCCCTTGATCGAAGTCACAGTATTTAAAAGATTTCGTGCTTGTCAGCAACATTTTTAAAGGGACTTTGGATAATGAGTGGACGGGGACCTCAGGAGGTCCTGTTCCCTCTGCCATGTCTTCCGTCTGAAGCACAAGGAAAGAGCTGAGCCATAACAGGCTTTAAAAATCAGTAGGGGAGTAGTAGGGATGAATGACTGCAGGAATATGGAATCTCTTCCTCGTTGGCCTGAAGTGACAATGAAATTGAATCCTTCCTAAAGTGTATGCAAAGCTCTTGATCTCTGAGAGCACTTTACTACGCACATTTTATTGGCTGGTGGCTGCTTGTTGTTCTCTTCTCTCTGGCCTGCTCCAGTTCCTCATGAAACAGCAGAAAGTTTCCCATTTCCTGCAATAAGAGTTGAGCAAAAATCTTAAGCTGGATTTGTTTTCCAGTTAATAGGCAGAAGATTGGTTTTTTGTTTGTTACAAAACTCAGAAAGAAAAATACACTTGGTAAAATCTCTTTATCCTCTCCCAGAAACATCCAGCATTTCCTCACTCTCAGTTGCATGTCATGAACAGGTAAGATTTTCTTTGCTCAAATAAAAGTGTCCTTTGTAACCCCTGAGAAAAATCAGCAGAGGCTGTAAGGTTGTTTTTAATGATGGTGAAAACAAAGACTATGTCAGAGCCCTGAATGCAACATTACATGGGGATTTTTCTGTGCATGATGAGGCAACATCATTCTGTGACCGGTGGGAACAGATAGTGACTGTCCTTCACCAGCCTTCCAGATCAAACATGGCAAGTTACCTTCACTGAACAGTAGTGTTAGGCATGTATATTTGGTGGAGCTTCCTGAGGGCATCTCCAGAACAGCTGGAAGCAGAAAACCATGTCCTGAGCAGCAGCTTGCTCTGCCTTTCCTTCCCCACAGATGATGAACCTCAAACTGAAGGGGTAAGGTACCATCAGGATGAGGCATGGGGAAATGTAGCTTCCCCTCTGGGTATTTACCTCTTGTGCAGGTCCCTTTCTGTTCGTAACTGCATTCCTGAGGCATGATATGAGCTGAGCAAGTGTGTACGTCGGTATATGAGACGTGTATGAAGTGTTTTGGTGGTATGATTTCTATTATTCCACATGAATGGTACTGGCTTTTGTTTTTGATCATACAGCTTGTTGTTTGCTTTATGCAGTTAGTCATGGTTGGCTGTGCACTTTTGTGCTTGGTGTTTTAACTCCGTAGCACTTCAGTACAAAGGAAATTTAAAAAACAACAATGAAAATGTTTCTAATCTGTTCTTAATTAAATAGACCTCAGTAATTGATTTATGGGAAGAGGGAAGGCAAAACAACGTGATTGCTAACCTGAAAATATAATTTATTTAAGGGCCAAACTTTTCTTTATTTAACCAGGATCTAGGGGAGTCTGAGTACCTATGAAGTTTTATCTGACAGCACACAATAAATAAGAGGAAAATTAACCTGGATAAACCTGTTTATGTCTCTCACTAGAATATATTAAAAATATCTTTGTGCATTAAAACAGATCACCTAAGCCTGCTTATTTACTTTTATTCATGATTATATGTGCAGCATAGATTTTCTTTTTTATAAGCCACTGGTACCTGTTAAAAATGTTCAAGGGCAACAATAATAAAGTCAATGATGTAGTGTAATTCCCTGTTTTAAAATTGCCTGTTTCCACCCCCCACCTTACCCCCAATTCACTGTATTTGAGCTGAGCTGGAGATAGATTTGAGGGTTTTTTAATTTATTTAGGTTTAAAGATAGGAAGTCTTCAAATGTAGTTCAAAGTAAAAAAGACATATTTAAACATGGTAGGGAAAAAGAAATCAAAATGTGACATCTGTCTGTGGTGCAAAAATGTAATTAACTGTTGCCTAAAATACATGTGATTTTTTTGAAACGGAAAGACTTTAGCTCAGTCCTTTAGGCTCTGAAGACAGTAGAGATGTGTCCATCAACTTCAGTAGAGCCTGAATTTAATCCATTGTTGTACTCCCAAACCATGGAGGTCGAATTAAGTGTGATAACCCACATACTTAAACTGAACTTTCTTGCCTTGTGTTATCATAAAACGACAATTTATTGCAAACCAAGGTTGACTTCCTCTTGTATGGAAACAAAATATAAAGTAAAAGAGTGCAGAACTTTTTTCTTGTCAAGGAAGATGTACCAGTCTAGAGTGCAGCACAGTATCTATACTCTGACCAGCTTTTACACACAGCCTTGTTAACCAAGGTCCCACTTGTCATATCACTAGGCTTATTGGTAATTGAAAGTTCAACCCAAATGACAAGTTGTAAAGTTGGGAGTTGTTTACTGAGGGACTGGAAATAGTGCAGGTCCTGGTAAGCAGAGATTACAGTTCCCATGTACAATACATGGTAAGAGTAAACAATTAAATGAGCACAGAAAAGAAAGTGTCTTACAAATGAAAAGTCACCAGGCCTAAGGCTGTGCAGTCAATTTATACACCTCACATCAACAAAGCTGCTCTTACTATTGTGAAATATTTGTTGCATGTGATAAACACAGTACAGAGAAAGATGTTGCTACTATTTCAATATTTCTTCTAACCCATAGACAAAATAACCCAGGGACAGAATGCTAATAGCACTGACCTATTTAAAATATACCAGAAAGGATGATCCCAACTGGGCAGAGTCATCTTGAACATCACCTTTGGAAACTGCTTTTGAAATACCACCTATCAGCCTATTGTGATCTATCAGCCTGTTGTGAAGACCTGCCAGCCAAGTGGCTTGTTGAGGAGGAAGGACACTGTCAAGATCCTGGCACCCTTATGTGCAAAATTTTGTGGCAGATTTTGAAGGCACCTGAAGCTAAGTGCAGGAGACTTCCATCCCTTCCCTCTGCATCAGTTGTACTCCCAACTGCTGTGTTTGCACAAGAGCTGATGCAAAAGTTTCCACAGATTTCAAAAAGATTGTGAAAATGGTTTTGTGAAATAAAAGTTTGTGAGAAATTGGAGATTTAATAACTTCCATAACTTTTCCTTTTGCTAATTTCTTTTACAATTTGGTTTACCAAAAATACCCCTTAGAAACCCTTCCCAAATAAATCATGGTTTGCTTTCTTTCTACAGAGTCCTTCACATTTTGTTTCAGTAGAAGAATAAATGCAAAACAGAAGATTTGCAAAATCTGGAAAAAGGGACGGTATTGGCTTTTTTGAATGGAGTTCATTTTTTCTATATATAATACATTTTATATATTTTATCATTAAATATACATACTATGCTGAAATATTATATATATACTTGTGTGTTTGTGTGTGAATGGATTTGAACCACACATTTGTGTGTGCGTTTGTATGTATTTAAATGTTTTATACAAATGATCTACCTACCAATTTGAAAACAGTGTTGTTTTTAAGAAACAGCTGCATTCTAGATACACAAATGTTTGAGTATCTTACCTGGGGGCAAGCTAGGTATGGAAAAATTATGTGCACCCTAAGTTTAACACAAAAGGTCTTAAAGTCCACTGAAAGTCAACTTCTTAAAGCAGAAGATTGCCCATGTAAATCTTGATCTTAGCTATGTGAACTATTTCCTGCTCCAGACACTCTGGGACTCTGAAGCTAGTTGTTCCCTTTCTCCTAAGGAAAGGATGCCCTATCCTGTAGACATTCAGGGATTCCTACCAGTTTGTGTAAGATACAAAGGACTGGTGAAGGAGGAACTTCTGCAAGCAAAAATCTGCTTTTTACTCAGTAGCTAAGACTGGAGGTCAACTTCTTCCTCTGCACCTTGCTTCGTAGAATTCCCTGAGCCACCAGGCTGTAGTCTTTGCTGAAGCAGGGTGTAATCCATCTCTCAGCTGGTCCTCTTCACTTTGGACAGACCTATTCAGCATACACTATACCAGTGAAAAAGGAGAAGTATTCTTACTACCTGGTGCTTAGGGTACTTGCAGAGTAGGATAGAAGCCTGGTGTTCCAAGCTTTTTCCTTAAAAATGGTAAAATATCAATATTAGCTAATCAAGGTGCAGTTATTCACATTCACTTTTGTATTCTCTGGACCAGTGAATATTAAATTATTCTGTACAAAATGGAATGGTTTTCATGGAGATGGAAAGTAGCTCAGTGACTTCCATGATTTGGTGGCTAAAGCATTCTTTGAAGGTGGAAGGTGGACCCGCTAACCAAAGACACTGTCAGTGCAACAAAAATTCATAGTTATCTCACCCTGTGCATCTTAGAATTTGGTCTGGCCTGCAAAAGTACATGGGAAGTACAGCAGTTGAGTATGATGTATGTATGTCACCCTCCCCACAAGGAAACGGATGTCTTCTTACTGAGAAGGAAACTACCGTCCATCATGACTACTGCACGAGTGATGAACTTCCCTCTGAGCAACGCGTGATGTAAGCCCAAAAAATGTATGACCATGAGATACTCTATATCTTTACAGAAAGGCTCTTTCTCATGGATTCTTGGAATGAGAAAGCATCTGTTGCATCTGATGCATCTGAAGTCAAGAGGCAACGATGTTCTAACAAGTACCTTAGGTTTATTTTCCTTCTTAATTGTATTAAAAAATTTAGTCTTTTGCTTTCTTCTTTAATCCAGAAGTTGTATTATAACATCTCGTAGAGCTCCAAGCTTCTGTGGCCTCTCAGCTCTGTTTTTGCTTGCATATTTGCTTTTGCTGGTTTAATCTTTTATTTTTGTTTCCTAACTTGGATCCATCTGGATTCATTCTGTTGTATTTCAGAGAGAAAAGACTGAAACAAAATTTGAGAACAAAAAGGGTGAATGCATTGGAAATAAAATTAGCAGTTTTATTTTATTGCTTAAGGCCTTCACCAAGGAACAATTTGTGCAACATTGCTGAAAGCCAAAGAAATCTTAACACAAAAAGAGTCAATAGTTTGATAAAACCCAGACCTCCTGTGTTATGCAATTAAAGGTTAGACAGGGTGATAAGAGCTTTAATTTACCTCTGGGAGATTTTCATCAGATTTTGGATTAACTTAAAATATGCTTCCTGTGCATTTCTTGCCAGGTGAAGGTCCTTCAATGTTTCCTCTGGTGCAGAGGAAGAGAAAACACTTTCCCAAAGTGAGGTGAACTCCACAAACCCAGCTATGCTATCAGGAGGCTTTGTCTGAACTCCATAATTCTGTGATTTTTCTTCTAGCGGCCAGGAAATACGGTGGTACGAATTCCCATATGCACTAGTTTGATGTAAGTTCTGTTATTATTAAATTATACAGCACCATGCATGTGCATGATTCTTTATAGACAAAAGATAATATCCCCCAAGAGCTTGCAAACCAAATGGCCCAGTGGTACAAACACTTCTTTAGCTTTCCTAGGACGCACTACCTGGAATAATCCACTGATGTCAGTGGGCTACTTAGGCGCCAGTAAGTGGTCTGCTGGGTAGGAAGTGTTTGCAGGATTAGACTGTAGTTAAACCATGAAGTGATCATGGGTGATGAGGGAAGGAGGGTAAGCTTTCCAGCAATATGATCATGCTGTTGCTTTGGTTATGACAAAGGTGTTGAGGGGTTAGGGCATTTTTAATGTTTTATGTTATTTGCGATCCTATTACCAAGAAGGAAATGCTCAGCTTTTTAGGCCACACAGAAGAAGTGAACTGCTGAAGGGGAAACCTTGCTTCAAGCAGGGGCAAAGGCACAGCCTGTTGTGTGAGGAAGAGGACTCCAGAGGTAAGGAGGAATGCACAAGAAGAGACACTGACCATAGGCTCGGGGGGTCTGCATCCTCTGCTGCAGCTAGCACATGTCCACTGCCTCCTTGAGAGCTTTTTTTGGTTTTGTTTTTTTTTAATTGAGGGCATTTTCAGAAGTTTCCCAGTACATTTCCAGCTCTTGGAAAGACCCAGACACATCTGTGACATTTAGCTGATAGCCTCCTTAGTGAAGGGAAGGTTGCCAATGAATCCTTGTGCAACTGTTTATGCTACAAACCAAAGCATACAACTGCCAGTTTCACTCTTACAACACAGAGAGCATTTTTCCTCCTTAATTGAAAGTGTGGAACACAACAGAGCCTTTAAATACCGAGAAAACAACCAGCTGAAACAAGTAGCAAGAGAGACATCAAGGATGACAGGCAGTAGGCCCTCTGCCCAGCGAGACATGCAGCCAGGGCATGCTCTATTTTTAAAAGCAGCCTACAGACTGTAGGAAGAATATAGGGTTTAGGGGGCAGGGGAGGGTTTGTTCCAGGATTGCAAGGCATTTCAGAGAAATACATCCATGAGGAAGGGATGCTGCCTTTAGGGTAAGGGCATAGACTAGCTATGGGGCTGGGACGAGGCTGTGACGAAAGCCAGTGGTAGCAGAGGGGGCTGAGTCGCCTGCCTGGTCTCAATGGAAATCTTCCTTGGGAGGCTTTTTTGGGTGAAGATTTTAGTACAGAATTGTGCATTTTGTACAGAATTGTGAGACTGTCACTCTGTGGGCACAAACCCACAGCAGAAATGGTGTAAGCCACAGACCGGAGCACCAGCACCTCCACCCCACCAAGGGCTGTATGAACGGACCAGGTGGCTGGAGAAAACCCCTGCCTTTGTGGGGGCAGCGTAGGAGCTTGTCACAGCACTGCAGTTTTGCTTTTCTGACAGCTCCAAGGGTTAAAATCTGGGAGGAAATAATTTTAATTATGAAAGTAACAAGGTGACAGAAATGAGCAGGGAAACTCGGACAGGAGATTCGCTTTCAGACACTTTCTACATGAGTATATCGAGTTTTCGTCATCTTGTAGGAACCAAATGGGTGCCACAATGGTTAAATGAACTGAGAGACACCTCACCCCTACGCTTGGAGGGTGAGGATGGCACTTGCACAGAAACAGACATCACCAACCCTCACTTTTCTGAATCCCCCCCCAACTTAATCCCTCTGTGATTTGTGAGGCTCTTCTCTTTCCTGAGCTAGTCTGTGATACGTGACTAAATTCATTTCCATACATTTTTTAAAGTTTTTAAATAATTCTGACAGATCACAAAGAGCAAGAGCACTTGGAGCAAACAGATATGTGTAGGCAGATCCATAGATTATGGAACTTGGATACTCTAAATTTTCTCTGCCCTTTTTGGTGTTTAACCTGTTCCAGACAGTATTGCTGTTTTCTCTGACAAGTTTCACATTTTCTAACGTGAATTTTTATACTTTATTAGTAATATGCTTTGAATTCTACATGAAAAGAACTAGTGATATAAACAGCCAGATCTTCCTGGCTGGCAAATCTTTTACATATGACAAATATAAAACTAACCAAGAAATGGTCTGGTTCTGAGCTTGTTTTTCTTGCCGTAGAGACAGCTTTTGATGTAAGAACCCCACATACATGTTTACTCAGTGCATCTGACACTTGAGATCAGGCTTTATTGGTACAAGGTACTCCAGACTGCCAGTCACAGCGAAATGAGCCATTGTCCTCACAGATAATTAGCATGCCTCTCCTCTCATAGAGATATGTTTTCAAAGTTGCTTCTGACCTCCAGCATGAACGGCATCACACATACTTTAGCTGTAATGCATGCAAAATAACATTAGATGTACCACCAAGAAGCACTCACACTCTCTACTACTGCTTGCAGTCAAAGATAGGGCTGATGCTTCACAGCTCTAAGTGATGGCTCCTAGTACTTGCTGACCCACAACAAGCAGCTCTCAGTAATATGTAGGTGCTTGGCATGCTTGAATCAATGCTGGCAAAGTCTAGTATTTCATCAGTTGTGACCAGGTTCTCTAGTGGAGTGGACGGTCCAGGAGGATTAAAAGAGGTGCCGTAGCTCTGAGTGAGGAAGGGAATGGTCCTCCCAGCTCAGCAGATAGCTGTGGTGCTCCTGTCAACAGCCCTGGGACTGTCACAGCCCATGACGCAGGCAGCAGCCAAGGGGAAAATTCACAGGGAATGGCTGTCCTCACCTTCTTCTTTCTGACCCTTGAGAATAAATGTGACATGGGACATGACCAGGCAAATGCAGCCTCTGCGTATATTTCAGCTTCTCTTAACATCACTGCCAGACTGCAGCTACAGAATTTTGTATTAGCTTTTGTACTGAATTGCCAACAGAAATCCCAAGAGATTTGGTCTCAAAAGTGCACTTAGAGAGGGAATATCGTCTGGATGTAATTTAGCTGCCATTGCCCAGCATTTCCATAGATCCCTTTGACTTGCGACATTAAATATATGGAGCAAGCACATGAATGGATTAACATACACAGCCCTATAATTAGCTATGTTATTAAATTTGCTAAGTAGTTGGGGGGAAAGGGGCTTGTTTGCCATCTGTTTAAAAAGTATCTCTCTTTCCACTGAAATCTGGATATAAAAAACCCCAGACAAGTGGGCATGACTGCCTTACATACATTACTGGGATTATTTCCCTTGAGTTAACCAAAGACAAGCATGATTCATATATCAGTAAAAGTTGTGCAAAAATGTGCATAGCATTTTTTCACGTAACGTTCCTTTTCCTTCCTATTGTAAATTATGAATCATGTAAACACCATGTTGGCCTGGGGTTTTAATTTTTTCACCATGACCCTATAAACTACGTAATGGAAGAGTAATTATACCAGGCAGCATGGTAAATTCTTCCATGAAAATTAATTTTTAATCCCATTCTTGTCGCTATGTAACCACATAGTCATTTGCTTCAATTTCCCCAGAAATCTTGCAATAACCAAACTCTGATTTTAGAACCCAGATACACACATGCATGTACACATTCCCACTGACTTTGAATAGAAAGCATGTTTGTATAGGAAGAAGGAAAAATTGGCAGAGATTAGAAAAGAGATCCATACTAAATATTTAATTATTAGCCTCAGTTATGTGGAAATAGTCTAAAAAATGTGAAAACAAGCTGCATTCCAAATAGCTTAGAGTAAAACCCTTATTCACAAAGTCTTCAGTGGAGCTCTGTCACTCACTCAGGGCTCCCATGAAAGCTTGTGCTCTGAAAGCACAACAAAAAGACAGCATAAAAGAAAAAAATCCACCCCAAACTGAAAGATTCCAGAGCATGGGAAGCCTTCCAATACGGTAACTGAACAGTACCATAAGTTGATATTTCTACGTAGAGCCTTACTTTTAATGCCACATTTCTTTAGAGTGATGAACAAGCATTTGTGATTCCCCATCCACTATTTAGCAACAGTTCCTGCAGCATACAGACGGAGTGTTTTAATAGCTTTTTTTGAAAAGTACTTATGATAGCAGTACAAAAACATAGTTGAAAAGAAGGAACGTGGATCTGAGCGGATTTTCTGTTTGCCTCAGGCTGCCTGAAAGGATATTCAGTTAAGTCAGAGGCAGAGAGACCCACTCCTGTATTGTAAGTTTGGGGTTCATGTGAGCATCCACAAGGATTAAATTTAAAAGTTGCAATAAAGCAGTGGAGAAGGGACAGCATAAACCAACAGGAGAGGATAAAGGGAAGGGAGCTGTTAGGTACATTGACATGTGCAGTCTAACTTCAGGCTTCCCATACTGTCACTGGAGAGGGTTAAGCTTTCAGCAAGGGTGCCCTGAGTCACTGCCCGGAGGAGCTCGAGGGGTGATTACTTACACAGCACATTAACTACACAGGAGTATATAGGAGGTCTAAAGTTCAGGAGCTGAACATGAATACTCCCCAAAAGGTACGGAGTTTGCATTTCTTTCTATTTGACACTATCCCTGCGGCCCCATGATCTTCTCCAAGACACATCATAGAAGACCAAGAAATCTAATTTACGCCAGCCAGAAACAGCTGCCATCAGTGATCCAGACTAAAGTTTCTCTGGCAGTGGTAAATACCAAGTTCTGTGTTGGCTGTTTGTCCCTGCACAGAACGAAGTGGCCAAGATAAACTAGCTGGGTATTCTTTGCATATAAAAAAGAAAAGAAAATGAAAACCAAAAAAGAAACTCCCTACTAAGGACCCTCATCCATCTGTTTTTCTTTAGGGATGCTTTAACATTAGCTAAATATCACTTATTTACACCTGAAGAAGTTAAATGATCTTGTTCCCATGAACTCTCTTACAAATGCTGTCCTGGCCTGTGATTTATATAAAAGTAGCTGTTCCCTTAATTTTATTCACAATAGGTTCATTCTTACCGTATGAACCTGCTTTGTCAGTATTTGCTTTGATTTATGGAAGATTTCAAACTACCAAAATAACTATCCCTTTTCTTTTCATTAAAGCTAATCCCCACAAAGACACTTTCATCTGCTGATTAGTCATGCTTCAGCTATCCTTGCTAACCAGTGGCTAAGTTATTGATGTGTTAAAGATGTAATCGCAGAGATTCAAGACCACTGAAGAAAATTCAACGTGTTGTTTGACAGTGTCAGAATTTAACAGTGTCTTGCCTTATTGAATCAGTCTGGGTAGCACATACTCAGCAGTGTGGTCAAATCTCTTCAGTTAGGCCACAAGCAAGAAAGGCTGAGTTAGTGTTTCAAGTCTACAGAGACACCTGCATTACAGATCACGAAAAGAACAGGTAGGGATACTTTGGAGAAATGGGATCCCCTCCTCATTGAGCAGGAACAAACCAAATTTTGGTGATTCTCCAAATTGCACCCAGGTCTCAAAGGAGCAACACATTTTCCATTATAAGCTGTATTTCCATCATAATTCTGAAAAATTCACTGGCATGGCTTATGTTTTGCAGGCCTTGTCTCATTTGAATACTTGCTTAGAAACTACCTTAAGCAAACACTTCTTGCACCTTTTCATGCTTAGGCAATTCTGACCACTCTGAAACAAAACTTTCTTCCTGGCCATTGCTGCCTCTAAGTGGTTTTACATTTAGACAATGACAAGCTACCATGAGAAGCTCATATACAAGCAGCAGTTTCCCATGAATTCACAAAGACAATCATCCCAAACCTTTAACTTAATAGATGCAGTAAGGAGAATAAGGACTCAAGGAGCTCTACACCCTGGCTTAGAGCTAACAGAAGTCTTCAAAACTGAACCACCACCCATCAAGGCAGCTTGTATTAAGGGAACGTGACAAGCCTGAACCACCACTTCCAGCAGTCAACATCTCTCTAAGTTGTTATCAGCAGCTACATGATGCATGTTTAAATTCGTCACAACACATCTTCATTGCAGTTATATCACAACTTCCTCAGTTCTACGCGTATTCATGGCTGATGCTTCACTATCTTCACCCTAGTAGCTTTGTGCTGAAAAAGAAATTAAACATGAGTGAGATCTGCTGTAAATATAAATCTGGGCTGCATCAAAAGGAACGTGGCCAGCAACCTGGTCAAGTGGAAGGTGCCCCTGCCCATGGCAGGGGGATTGGAACTAGGTGATTGTTAAGGTCCCTTCCAACCCAAATCATTCTATAGGTCCTATGATCCTATGATGCCAACTGGTTTTACAACTGGCATGTAAAGGTCTCCAAGTAATAATCAACTTAAATCTTGTATAATCGCTTTTTTGGGCATAAACATATTCAGCTGCCATTACCCGTATTTATCCAGCTGTAATAAGACCCAGTTCACTCAGGTCTTCTCCATCATCAGTGGATGACTATAGATTACTGACAGCAGCAGACCACTGTGGTTGCCACAGTCAGCTGGTCCTGAAAATGTGTTAGCTGTTTTTGCAGACTATGCAGCCTAAACAGACACATCCTGCTGAGCCTCAACCTTCAGGTCTAGGCCAGGTGTTGCTGTATCGTGTCCACAGACTGAAGATGTCAGTATGGAGACCCCTACACAGAAGCTCAAGAGAGTCCCAGCCCAGCTGACCCCGTTGTACCAGGATGTGAGGTGGGCTGGCTCTGTGCACCCACCAAAGTGTCTCTGTAGGAGTCTTTCTGAACACTTCTTGTGCTGCTCCTTCTCCCACAGCCCTGTTACGCAAACAGCCAGGCACTGACTGCACTAACTCAGATGCCTGCTTTGTTCCATTTTCAAAACTGCTGCGTGGATAAGCCCACACTCTCTCATCACTCTCCCTGTTAGATCAGATACAGGCTGCTTCAGGTTTGGACCCTCTGTTCCATAATGTTCTGTCATTCAGTCTCAAGTGTTGTTCACTGATAGACTTTATCCTCATTTCCAGGCTTTACCCCTTCCTCACATGCCCTGTGTTAGAAGACACTGGTGGTGCTCCTTCTGCCACATCCAGCCTTGTATCCATAGCACTCCTTTGTCTCATTTGTTTCTTTCTACATCGTTGACGTTTCACCCCTATTATGTCAGTGTCCCTTATTTTGCAGCATAAACTCATCATCTGACAGTGCTGTTTAGTAAATCCATGAGCCAGATCAGAATGTCCCTTTCCTCATGGATATTAGACACAGAGCAGTGTGTAGAGGGCTCATGGCAGCCAGCTTTCTGACTCCTTTCTAGCAGCTGCTTCTTCATCTGGTGTATTTCTGGACAGATGGCGTCCAGTGCCAGGGCAAATACTGCTCTTCTGGGAATGTTCTTGGAATCCTCTGAGTTTGGTCTGTGAGCCCAAATACACTGAGAACATATAAACTGGTCCACTGCTAATTTGTGCTGGAAAGCTCCTCTGAATATAGGAATATGCTAGGAACACAAATTCTGAGAGAGATCCTCTTTTCAGCCGACATGGCTTCTTCTCACTCACTCTGTTTACATTTCAGCTTTGTCCTGGCTAGCTAAGACTGATGCCTGCTCCACATGCCCTATCAAAGATTTGATCCACCTAGGCATAAATTACGCTTGGGAAGGGTGAGGAGTTTAACTCTGTACCACAGTTGGAGCTGGTCCTGCAGATTGCCTGCTGGATGATGCCCACAGAGTGCTGTGTCAGTCATGTGTTTGGTATTGTTATTATAGTAAAATGAACCAAATGAGCCTATCAAAGTTTTACCCCTCATACACAGCAGGGTTTTGTATTATCTGAAGTTGTGACAGTCTGACCTTAGGCTGCATGGCAAATGGAAAAAAAAACCCAAAGAATTCTTTTAATGCCCAAACTAGATCAAGTCTGCTCTGATTTGTTTCAGGCCCACTATTCATATTTGTACTGTGACTGCACATTTAAGGCAAGGGTTTTGTTCCTATATTTTGTGCAGCCTAAATGGAAGATTTAAGAATTGGACTTCCACTTTGAAATACTTCTATTTCTTTACTTTTGGAAAACAATGAATTGCTGTGAGCAATTGATCAGATTAAAATGTACAAAATCACTCATAACCTGTGTACGTCGAATTCCAAGGTAATTAGGCTATTACCACTGAAGAAAGACAGCACAGAGGAAAAACATGTTTTCACTGTGACCTGTCAGTTCACTGACTCAGAGACAGCCTATCTGTACCAGATCTGTGAAGCAATTCAGAATATTTCAACCAGCTGGGATGGATAATGCTGACACACATGAGACAGAGCCAATAGTTGTATCTCACAGAGGCCATAACAGCACTCAGTGTAACTAACAGGTGTCATATTGTTCCAGAAGCTTTGAATGATCCCTCCCTAGTTTTAATCTAATGAAAAACTGTTTGCATCCATATTGACTGTCTGCAGACCTCTGATTGCTGCAAGTATGTAGGTACTGATTACCTGTGTAGGGCTGTTGGAGCGACTCTTCATCTCCATTGCAGTGCCTGGACAGTCACACACTGTGGTAAGAAGCGTGCCTTGTTCCTTTAGCCCAGACATTCCTTAAGTATCATTCACTGGTACTGAGGCAAGCACCCATCTCCTTCATTGCTACCTTGCAGATCAACTTGAGAATGGACAATCACTTCTTTCTCAGCGGACACCCTATTAATCAGTTTGTGCATGCTGATGTGCATGCCTTTGCTAATGGCTTATCATAGAATCATAGAATAGTTAGGGTTGGAAAGGACCTTAAGATCATCTAGTTCCACCCCCCCTGCCATGAGCAGGGACACCACACACTAAACTATGTCGCCCAAGGCTCTGTCCAGCCTGGCCTTGAACACCTCAAGGCTTGGAGCATTCACAACTTCTGTGGGCAACCCATTCCAGTGCCTCACCACCCTCACTGTAAAGAACTTCTTCCTTATATCTAACCTAAAGTTCCCCTGTTTAAGTTTGAAGCCATTACCCCTTGTCCTACCACTAGAGTGCCTAATGAAGAGTCCCTCCCCAGCATCCTTGTAGGCCCCCTTCAGATACTGGAAGACTTCTCTGAGGTCTCCATGCAGTCTTCTCTTATCAACCCTCTCTCTTCTTGTTACCCAAGATGAATTTAAAGATGTCCTGATAAGATCCCGTTTCTTGATGACCAGAAATGTACCCATTGATGGCCTTCTGAGTCCTTCTGTCTTCTTCTCGGGCAGCTTCTTTTTATAGACAGTTACCACAAAGCAGGAGGAGCCCTACCCTGTGGCACAGGTGTCACTAGCAATAGCCAAACCTCTTCAAAGCAGTTCACAAATACAGCCCACACAGGTAGATGCTTCTGCCTCCCCATGGCCTGGCACACAGCTAGCAGCTTCTCCATGGTGGCACCTGAGAAAGTGTACCTGGGGACTCTCAGGCTCAGAGCACCCTTTGCCTATCTCAGGCAGGCTAATTTCTCTGTTGAGTGCTTGGATGTGCTCTTTGTCCCCTTTCCTAGTTTTTTCCCCTCAGAAAGTGTGGGGTTTGTCTCCAGCATTTTTCTGGTGTGTCTCCTGTAGTCTTCCAAAACATGCTGGTTGTATGACTAATGAAGTGGGAGTGGGATTAGCAAAAGTCATTTCACTTTTTCTGTCACCAGTAGCTACATCCCCAATGGCAATTTAACAACATAGGCATGTTTTTGTTTATGTTGGGAGTGTTCTTTGGTACTATTAAATTTACTAACGCAGAAATAGCCAGCATGTCCTGGACAGATCTCATTTTATTCTTTCCATTATGTTACTCACAGAAACTTGAGCACTTTTTAACCCCTTTCCAGTCTAAGAACTCCTAGATTCAAGATATAATTACTTAAGGGCACTAATTCCCAGCTGGTTAAAAAAATGCTTCTGGACAGCACTTCTGTGGGCATTTGTGTTAGCAATGCTTGGTCTCATGCACACGCAGAGAAAGCAACCATATATGAGAAAGAATCTGCAGAGAATCTGAGTGACAGCACAGAGATTTTTGTTTGCTCTTCATGGCATGACCAGCACTTGGTGATATGGCTGGAAGCCATGACATTCTGCTTATGTTTGGAAGCCTCTGGGACAGGAATGGTCTCACCTCTTGTTCGTACTCTTTGGCTATTCACATAGAAATTGTGGCTGGCTGCTGTGCAGACTTCTGGAGAAGGTAGGGTGAATCATACTTGTAGCATGAATGTGCCTTTTATTACAGGATGTTCTTTCACTGGAGACCTTCATAGCAACTGGTTGGGTCTGGGGAACCCAGATGTCATGCCATCTATACAATTTCTGCTTTAACCTATGAGTTCACTGCTGAATTTCTCTCTTTCACATGCCTTGAAAAAAATAAAACAGCTCAAATGATTTCAAGTGGGCATGTTGAAGCTTTTCTGGAGCAAGTGCTCCAGGGTGGTATAAGCATCTCATAATATGGCAGTGGCAGAAAATCCTTAATGCTCATATGAATCCATGAATGGTAGCAGAGGTTTTGTCTGGTGTCTCTTCTTTATTAAAGTCAGTAATATAGCTACAAGTAGTGGTGTTTCTACCTCCTCCACTCTGATTATTACTTAGAATCAGGTGCCAGAATAATTAGTTTGCCGCTGAAGAACTTTAAATTGCTTTTCTTAGCAGATCTCATATCACATACCAGGCAACAATTCACTGAACTCTGAGTCCAAGTACAAGAGGGCATTCCAGCTGGGACTGGGAAATAAAAAAGCATTAGATTACCTCAAACCAGTTCATGTAGTGCATTTCCTGCACTAGCACTCCACCACCCACCAGCCCAGCTGGCTTCAGATTCATCTGATGAACACCCAATTGAATGTACGGGACACGCAACACTCACGGTGTACATAAATGTGATAAAACTCAGCTCTTATCTCCATGTCAAAGGGCCTCAGGTTGTGGATCACAAGTGTAAATGAGTGCAGCTGAATGCTTTTCCATTTTCACTCTTGTTTTTACTGTGGGGTTTGAAGTGTCACATTCTATAATATAATTTCCCTTCTCTAGTCGCAAACAAATGACATCTGGCCACTTTCAATAATAAATTTGAAGAGAGGGGACATTTCCTTTCAGCTTGTTGGGCCCCTTCTTAACCTTCAAATTCCTACGAGAGCTAGGGAGAAGAAAAACTTAAAAAAATACAAAAATCCCCTAATGATTAAACTCACCGATGAAAAAAACTTTCCTACGAGCCTCTGAGTACCATTTGCTTCACACAGTCTCAAACATCCCAACACAGTTAATGTTTGAGGAGCTGTTTGCTGCTCCCACTCTCATTCTTACATCATACAGGAAACTCTTGCAGGAAATGAATGTTCAGCCAGCCTTCTCCCTCAACAGCTTGGGCTTACAAGTCTATGACAGAAAGTATACAAGGAAGAATTAAGGTGGGGTAAGAGCACCAGAGAGGCAGGCCAGACAACAGTAAATCATACACCTTGATTTTCCTACCTGGCAAAACATTCAGTTTTCTTTACGGAGATGCTTCTGTCAAATAATCTGGGTTTCACTGAGCAGGAAGGTTTCACTACCTCTCTCACAGGGGCTTGTCATTCAGGATTGTGTAGGCTGAGTCTGCTTTGTCTGTGTCTTCTCAGTAGGCATTTTCAAAGGAATACAAAGAAATTAAATACCTCTCTTCCATTTCACATGAAAGAATGGGCTCCCAGCCCTTGATGTATCCCCAGCCTGAATATTGTCATCCCCATAACGATGTGGTGCACCTCTTTGTTTGAGCGGAAGGAGTGCAGTTTCGACCAGACTCACCCAACTCTTTTTCTCCTAGGAACAGAGAATGGCTGGGGTTATCATGATGAATAAAAACTGGGGAAGGCATTGTCAGCAGCAGTAATGAAAAGCTCTTTTCTTCTTCAGTTCTTAGTCACCAGAAATACCAGACACATTGTTTTAAAGATTAGATTGTTCAGGCCAAACCACTGCCAATGGTGCAACACGTATTAAATCCAGAAGAGGCAATTTGTAAGGAACAAAGCACAAGGAATCATATGGCCTCCTCATGATGGTCTACAAGAGCTTCTTTCAGAGCTGATTCAGGACAAGGGAAAGATTTCCTACGGCTCCTACAGCCCAGGGAATGGCACCATCCCTGCCACCACAGCTAGCTAAACATTTTCTAGATAAATGTTTTCCTCTTTCTGATGAAGGGACAGATATACTGAAACTGATTTCTGTTGAAAATACTGAAATGCTAAATGGAAATGTACCACTTCCGGCTCTCTATCTGCCTGCCTGCCCAGCCAGCCACCTGCTCAGCTCCTTTCTGGCTCCCTTGGCAGGTGCAGGACCTCTGTCTCACTAAGTGCTTGGAAAAGCACCTTCCAGTTTCAAAACACTAGCAAGTGCCACAGCAAGAATCATCTGTTTTTGTTAAAGTGAATGAGGAGCTATTGTCAAGTAAAGCTAGTGGGGACTGTGGGATCCAGGCAGAGATGCAGCCTTTTGGACTGTCATCATCACAATCTGAAACAAGAACATTTAATTATTTAATTTTTTTAAAGGGACTACATTTTCCCATGAGTCCACAGAGCAGCAGAAGGCCCTCAAAGGTTCTGTGTAACAAGAGGCCAGTTTGTGATTTTCCTAGGAAAAGGGCACTGGCAGGCCACACTAGCCCAGGTGAGCTGACTGTCATGCTTCTGCTTCATCCTCAGGCTGTAACAGGCACGGTGCCTTGTCTGAGCTGTTGTGGGGTGCAGCATCTTCCAGATCTCTTTAAATGCAGCTCTCTCCTTTGGAGGTAAGTTGCATAAGGAGCCTACAAGAAATCTGGAGAGGGACTTTTTACGAGGGCATGTAGTGATAGGACAGGGGGTTATGGCTTTAAACTGAAAGAGGGTAATTTTAGATTAGATATAAGGAAGAAATTATTTACTGTGAGGGTGGTGAGGCCCTGGCACAGGTTGCCCAGAAAAGCTGTGGCTGACCCATCCCTGGCAGTGTTCAAGGCCAGGTGGACAGGGCTTTGGGTGACATGGTCTAGTGTGAGGTGTCCCTGCGCAACGTGTTCAAGTGGAAGGTGTCCCTGCCTGTGGCAGGGGGTTGGAACTAGATGATCTTTAAGGTCCCTTCCAATCAAAATCATTCTGTGATTCCCCCACACTGGAAGCACATTCCTGTTCATGAATATGCAAGTTAAAGTCTTGTGGTGCAAGAAGGAAATTCTCTGCATTTATCCTGTCCTGTCCAACAGACATGGCAAGCTTTTACCTTTTTGCCAGTGTGTGGCCCCTGAGGCCACACTAAGCTCAAAGGCTGTTACAGTCTCTCCTGTGATTAGCCGTGTGGCTATGCTGGTTCGGGAAGTCCTTAAATAATCTGAAACACCCATGGTAGTGGCAGTGAGCTGGCAGGTCTGCTGATGCTAACATCACCAGGTCATATTTCAGCTCTCTTCTACACCCATCCTTACCTTGCAATGGTCCATTAGGAAGGGAAACTCACCCTTAGAAAAAAAAGGCAGCAACAAAACCAAACAAGAAGCGTAACAGAGTCATGTGCTGCAGCAGACGGGGTGTTTAAGGAACACAACAACTGTCACATGAATCACAGCAATGCCTCAGGGGTTATACCACTGGGGACAAGCTTATACACGGCTCAGCTCAGAACTCTGAAGTGGTGGTGAATTGTCAGTGCCATTGTGCAGCCTGAGAGATTTTTGAGTATTACCTGGTAATAGGTGAGAGGAAAATCTAATGCGGGAGCCTGTTACTCCCTGGCTGCCCTTGCTTACAGGGTTTGTCTCTTAGCATGTAACCAGCCACCCAGTGCTCTGTCAAAATGCAGCATGACTACCTCAGCACCAGCCCTCCAAATGCCATTGCTGTACTGTTGGGCCTTATGGCATTTGGAAATGATAAAATAAGCTGTTTGTACATATCCACATCCAAGTACAGAAAGGTCCACTGTGGAAACAAGCAACAGGGCATTGCAAGGCTCACAAAATCATAATTTGAACATCCTCCTCTCCCCTCCAAGATTTAAACTATCGTTACAATGGACCATACTCATCCTTTATTGCCTTCTGTGGCTGTGCTCCTCCAAGGCTTGTGCTTCTTACAGCTTCCCCCTGCTGCTGCAAGGGCTTCTAGGAAAATAGTACGGGATCTCCCAAGATGAGTCACAGCATGTGGCCACACTGACTTCTATGGTAAGATGAAGGAACACACAGCAACACTGGTTAGAGACAGTTAACTATAACCCCCTGCCTCTGCCTGGGGGCACAGGAGCTCAGGCCATGTCACTGAACTTCAGAGCCTGCAGCTGCATACTGTTCCCATCTCCGGTTCAGAGGGGATGCTCTGGGAGTCAGCTAAGCTTCCTAATCCATGAGAAGTTCACCCATCGTTTACATTGTTCAATATTTTCATGGTGACTAACAATGTTACTGAACTCTGAGGAGGAAAATCTTCCTGGCCCTGGGTCACCAGCGTGTTTTACAGGTCGCAGACTATCTCTGGCTGTCTCCGCTTGCAGCCTGTTGTCCTTTGTGTCTGAAACCTTGTGGTCCAGCGCTCTACAGCCTGTCCCACATCCCCCTGACCTGCCATAAAATCTCTTTCCAAAAGCTATCATTCATCAGTTTGTTCTGATAAGAGTAGTTGATCAAAGCAAAAATGTGGCTTGTTGCACTTGCCAGTATAGAGAACCCCACAGCACATCTGATGTGAGCACCCACCTTCATGGCAGCTGAACTAACTGGAATAGTGATTAGCTGCACACTGCCTGCAGAAAAAAGGCTTGGCTGGGGCTAGAAAGTCCTTATAGGGGGAAAAGACTGATCTTGTGTGGAGAGTGAATGAATGCAGAGCTGACCCCAGCACTTCCAAAGCCTCTGAGAAGAGCCCAGAGCAGATAGAGCACATGGGCATGCAGCAGTGCTCTCTCCAATGCCCTCACAGTAGGCAGGTGACAGAAACGCTGCCTGGCTTGGAAAGTCAGGGTGCTAGTGCATTGCCTGACGAGCACAGCAAAGTTTGTGTGTTCATGTTAAAATGACCAGAAACAAGGCCTGAGGGGATTCTTTTATAATCAAGATCATTTTGTATCCCACAAGCAGGAAAGCAGAGGGGCATTGCAAGAGAGGGAGATTTTGTTAAGTGGATTAACATATTAACTGAAAATAAAGATTGGACATATTTGGAATTCTAGGATAATCTTGCTTTTCTGGTGACAATAGAAATCTCTCAAGCTTCTCTCCTCTGCTTTCTGTAGTGCTCAAATTCATACTAGCCAGTTAATTCATGGGCTTATCTATATTTTACATAAAGAAGATATGACTATGCCTACAGCACATGCTGATGTTTGGTCCAGATGATCTAGTGATTGACATCTTTTGATTCAGCAGCTGCATGCTGAATAGTTTACCAAAAGATTTATTTTTAAATACAAAATTAGTCTTTTTTAACTTAATTACTTCACTTTCTTTCTTTTCCCATAGAGCATCTCCCTTTCATTTTGTTCATCCAAACTCACAAACCCCATCAGGGTGGGAATTTTTTTCAAACCTGCTATAGTCCTCTTTTAGCCTGAAATTTCAAACCTCCCTAACATCCTAACAGCAGTCCTGGAGCTCTGTCTGAGCCCAGCCGGATCCCAGAGCAGCCTGAGTGGTGGAGACATCCCTTAAGGATAGTGGTGTCCATCCTATAGAATCATAGAATAGAATCATAGAATAG
>NW_009942180.1:0-6850 GCF_000696875.1 Nestor notabilis | reverse complement strand
CCTGCGCCTTGCAGACAAGGTTACCCCAGAGCGGCTCTGTAATCCTTCACTGAAATAGGCTTTATTGATTGCTCTGGTCTATTGTTCCCTTTTCAAGTCCCCCAAGTTCAAGTTCATCCTGGTGTTACATCATGTCTCGTTGCTAGGGGCAACCAGACAGCCCCAGACGTGACTGTCATTAGCAAGAGCCGCGCTGCGCCCTCCCACCGCCCGCCAGCCGCTCTGACGTAGCAGCCCCGCTGCAAACACATTGAAGTATTTATTCTGCCTAATTTATGACCTCCACAGCAAGAGAGACCCCCACTCCAAAAACCAACACTGTTGTATATTTAATTAATCTGTCTTTCTCTGGCACTTGGGAAAGTTAGACAAAGGTCTAATTATTGTGTGTCGCTCCCCACACTTTTCTTTTTGGGGTGACTATTTGCATGGGAAAAGAAAACGGCGAGGCTGGGCGCGAGTCCCCTCCCTCCAAAACACCTTTTTTTTTCTCCCCTGCCCTATTGACATTTCATGAAATACTTTAGCTGCTTAAGGGAATTAGAAAAAAAAAAAATCTGATGTGAATGTAACTCCTTCTGAGTTGGTATTCAGTAACACAAATCAACTCATGACATGTTTAAATTTAAATGCTAACCACACACTCTGCGAGTTACTTTAAAGGTTAGTTTTTAATCAATAGAAGTTGCTGACTCCGGAGTTTTCGGCGGCGCAGTGCAGCTCTGGGGCCTTTGTCTAGTGCTGGGCTTTCAAACTTTTCCCTTTCTCTTTTTTTCCCCTCTCTTTCCTTGAGATGATTTTAGCAATGATTTGCAGACACAGAGTGCTATTGTGCTCCTGACTAGCAACATGTCAATAAAGGAGTAGAGTTACCATGCACTAGGGTGTCAATATGACTCCTGCAGACACTGCTCGCCCTTAATACCAATGAAAAACTTAATTAACCCTTCCAGGATCAACCCAAAGCACACAGCTGTTTTTGAAACTCCTGTGCCGCAGCTCTGGATGGCCTCCACGGGGAAGTTGCTTCTACGGGATCCCAACTGTGAGCACCTCGCAAACAGCTGCATCCCACTTCCCCTGCTCCTGCAGCCCCTCTTGGATGAGATGTTTGCAGGGCTGACACAGCAGAAGAGCGAGGCAAAGAGAGCACATTTACCCACCAGGTCCCACCAGCACCGCTCTCGGGACGCTGGTTTCATTCAGAGCATCTTACAGCCCAAACACACACACAGGGTGATCCTCCTTTTCTGCTAATCATTTTAATATTAAGATCTCATATCCCCCTCAAGCCTCCTGTACACGTCTAAGTCTTGCCGGATTAGGTCTGAAGAGCACCATTGTCCTCCTGAAGCACCTGCGAAACTTCTCTGTGCTGGGACAGGAGACCTCAAATGAAAATGTCTAGGAAGCGTATTATGCATTCGGGGCCCTGATAGTTGGGGTCTGTCAATGGTTTCTTTGCACAATTAGGGGGCTTAGAAGGGAAAATAAGCAGCCTGGATCCCTATGTTTGCATGGCTGAAGTATTTTATGCCTTCTTTTCGAGCCTGCTCGACGTGGTACAGGCTGTGCTCTCAGGTCTAACCACCTTACCCATTTTATCCCTTCATGTCCTGTAACCTATCCGCCTGCACCCAGATAGAGAATGCAGTATTGCCTTTCTTAATTTAAAATCTCCATTTAACTCATGTACACTATCAAAATACAGTCAGGATGATACCATCTCCATGCGTTTTCATAAGGGAGCCAGTATTTTATTTCCCCTCTATTTACTTTGCCCATCTATTTACTTTACTATTCTCCCAGTGAGTTCAGAGCTAAATGAATCCAGCAGAGCTAAAGGTCCTACTCAGTAAAATAACTGCCACACAGTTGTTGGTGCCACTATGGGTCTGTATTGTCCTGCCGAGCATCTCTCTGTCCTTCCCCAGCACTCAAGGTGAAACATCAGAAAGAATTCTGCAGTCCGGTACGAGATCTTTGCTTCCCTTTCTCCAGTCAAATGAAGAAGTAATCTCATCAGGTTGAAAAGTGCTGACTAAGGATTTAATAAAGTGCCTGCAGATGTGTGTCATCTCTAAGGTATTCAACTCATGTAATGCAAAACAGTTCCACACTGAATGTGCTTATAAAATTCCATTTAACCATTGCAGAGCTCTATTTTACTGTTCTCGGAGGAGAGAGATTTGGGTGTTTAGGGAGGGGTGCTTTCCCCCCCCCCCCCCCCCCCCCAATTTACAGCACCATGAAAGTTGAAACTCTGCACTGCCACTATCTGAGAATCCTCACAGTAGTGAGGTTTTATGAACCATAAACAATATCTACTTGACTGAATCCTAAACAGGAAGTCTGAAATGGCAATTACGTTTCTTTGATAGCCCAAAGTCTATTTGTTTCTTCTGCTCTTCTGGAGATAGCAGAGACACACAGAAATCCTCAAGCCACTTCCGACAATCAGGGCCTTTGTATGGGAAGAACAGCAAGGAAACACTCCGTGATTCAGGATATTTAAAAGGAGCAAAGCTGAAAGTGCCTCACTGACTCCGGTAGCAGTTTCTGCCTGCGTCAGGAGCCCAGGAACGGGCCCATTGTTTATTAAAATCTTCTTAAACCAGCCTTCCTGCGCGATGTGTTTCACTCCCGGCTCCCAGGCCTCGCCGTGAGCACCGCTCTTGTGTTTTCAACCAGAAAGACAATCCAATGCAAACTTGTTAAACTTACTCCTACCTGCACATCTCCTGCCCTAACAATGAGGCCTTTCAGCTCGCACAAAAAGTGCAGGTTGTAAAGCAGCCCCTATCTGTTTTTCAAATTAAAAAGTTAAACAAAAGTCCTCAAGGGCAAAGTTTAACGCTGCGGAAGGAGGTTGTTAATGTGGAATCCAGAACTGGGTGTGACAGTTGGCTTATTTCTCCGGGCGATGCAGGTTATTTAAGGACATTCACACGTTTGAAACGCTGACAAACTCCACACATAGGAGCCTTAGCTTCACCCAATCCACTTGGGGCTAAGACCTGGTCTGTGCTAGCCATTTTCTTTAGGTTTCAGCCCGGTTCATCTGCCTGGCGGCGGGATGGGCTGGTGCCATCAGGACTTCAAACGCGGCTGTGGCCGTTGCTGCCCGGGGCACGGCTGCACTTGCAGGAAGCTATTGCTGCACGGGCCCAGGCGGGAAAATCCACCTTTGATAAGAGCCTAAATAAAGAGAAAACTTGCAGCTTTAGAGCTCGCCGGCAAAGCGGCTGTTTGAGCTGAACCTGAGCCACAGCCATAGGGCACCTGCGAGGAGGACTCGTCGTGGCGCATCAGTTGAGTTCTTTTGTTTGGGGGTGAATTTCAGTCATCTCAAGAACTTCAAGGCAATCAAAGACATTAACCCCAGGAAGGTAAATCGGGGTGATGAGTCTTCGTGGTTGCAAAGAGAAAACAAGGATATGAACAGCTAGGCAGGAAAGTGGTCCTAAAGACATCACCTTAGTGAAGTGGTTTAGTGGTGGACTTGGCAGTCCTGGGCTAACGGTTGGACTTGATGATCTTAAAGGTCTCTTCCAACCTCGTTGACTCTGTGATTGTATCATGCGAGAGGTCCCAGGACAGCTCTTCACCACGGTACACGGTTGGAAAGCAAGATGCCAAAACTGGGGTTTTGATGCCATTTCAAAAGGGCTGCCAGGGTGAGTGAAGGCAGTGGTAATTCAGCTTCTGGTGTGACTGGCTGGAGGGCTCCTGCAGGTAGATCAACTGCCTTTGGTCTCCCCTACATCTGAATTCATCTCACTTCTCTATTAGTTTCTGTGGAGTTTCTCCAGGCCTGAAATTTGATCCTACTGTGTAAAGCAAAAGGTGAATTCTGAAGACAAGGTCACCTTTGTGCCCATGGAAGTTATTTTCTTAGAGCTGGGATTAATTATTAAGTAATTATACTTTCCACAATGAAATACTGAAAGGGACGTAAGTAGC
This sequence comes from Nestor notabilis, assembly GCF_000696875.1. Classification (NCBI taxonomy): domain Eukaryota; kingdom Metazoa; phylum Chordata; class Aves; order Psittaciformes; family Psittacidae; genus Nestor; species Nestor notabilis. The sequence continues at coordinate 2,887 of NW_009942180.1, read as the reverse complement.
ATGTTGGTCATCCCCAAAGGGACATAAAACAGTGAGTGAATCTTCTGGTTGTCCAACATCCACACCCAGGAGAGTCGCACGCCCCACCATGAGCATATTTATACTGTCTCAAGGAAGATAAAACCCATCCCAGGAGGGACACTCGTCTCCAGGCGATGTGCACAGTAGCTCTGCATCCAACAGCCTTTGCGGGAATGCTAGTTGTGGCAAACTGCATTAAATTATGTGCAATAATTCTGTAATACGGACTTTTGCCTGCTGACTATTAAAAATGTATAGTAATCCAAACCACCTCTCTCCCGGGAGTGGCAAACTCACTTCAGGCAAGATTTCTGCTTGGGTTCAAACCTCAAGTTGGGAACAGCTAGTGTTTTTTAACTAAGTCACCCCCAAACCCTCCTAAACCTATGAAAACACACTCATACAGTAAGTCCTGCTGTTGTTCCAGACATCTGAATGTTCCAGTAAAGTGTCCCAGCTGGCCCCAGATGTTTCTTAAGTATAAAGCAATACTCTGAGCGCTGGACCCCCTGCCGCCCGAACCTGAAGCTCAGTGGATTAAAGATTGACTGCGCTATGACATATTCACATTTACCCTGAATATAATACAGCAAAGACTTATCAATGGCAAATGTTTGAAATGTAATCCACCAAGCAGAGTAGGCTGGCACTTTGAATATGATGTATAAATAATGTATGGGAACTTAAGATCTAAATGAGATGTACAGGAAGAAAACTTTCCCTTTTCTCTAACTCCAAAAGAAAGTTCTCTCACAATGAGGTCATTTTTATGTCCGTCTTCCAGTTTATAGTTTTGCTTTTAGGCAGAGGGTCTTCCTTTTACTTTGGGAACACACGGTTTCCCTCCAGTTTTCTAAGCAGTTAAGTGAAGAAGTTCATTTATTTGTTAGTAAATTGACTTTGAAATCTGCAAAATAACTTCTAAACTTCCGTGGTACGCTGAGAGCTAACTGCAGCCCCGCTAAACCGTAACCCTTGCTGCTTACAAAAAAAAAAGATAGTGGAGTGAAAGAGAGGAAAAAGAAAGGGAGAAAGAGAGAGAAACAATCCCATTTTAGTTTTTGTTAGAGGACGGCATACTACATAGATCAGAGACTTTTCAAAAAATAAAAACCCCCACTGTACACAAAGCACAGGAAAATGTGAGGAAAAAAGGAAAAACCTAAAAGCAGCTTAGAATGTGTTAACTCTGCCATTCTGTCAGCTTAAAGAGTATTTTATGCTTGATCAACAGCTCTCTTTTATTATGCTTTTCTTTCATTCATTCAAGACATCAAAGACCAGAACCACCAGTGTACCTGATCTACCAGAAGAACTTGTAAGGGTGTTCTAAAGAAACGGGGGTATTGGGAGCCAGACACCCCTGCGGACAAGGCAGTTCAAAGAGAATATTTCAACAATGATTACATTTTGTAAATCTTTGTACGAAAGACAGCTTATTTCCTGCTTTTTTCATGAAAAATAGATTCTATCCATTAAAGTGAGCCCACAGTATGAAAGTTACTTGAGATCTGAGGTACAGCAAGCGGATTAAGTGGATGGTGAGATGAAATCTTTGAGAGGGACGATGGCTTTCTCTGATATTTGTCGCTGCCATAAGGTTTTCTGACTGGGATAGAAACTTTTTTGTCATCATTATTATTATTTATTTGGAGACTTGCTGGTGGCGGCAAAGTCATTTGTAAAAGCAAAATAAACCAAAATGAAAGAGAAAGGAAAATCGTAACAAATAAAGGGGCTAAGAAAACAAATGCCTGCAAAAACCTTTTGACATGTTTAAAAGAAAATCTATATATATTTGCCCCACTCCAAAACTTGCAGGCTTGCCATTTCAAGCCAGCAGACAGCTCCAAAGCACAGCACACAGACCCAAGCCAGCTGTTTACTTTTTAAAGCCCATGGTGGTTTCTGCCTTGATAAACTACATAACCTCACAGACACAGAAGGGATTTTAGCTATACCAGACCTCATTGCTCTGTCCCGGTCTCTTTATGCTCTGTCATAGAATAAAAATGATCCTAACACAAACCCTGAAATAATATCTTGCTCCAGAAAGGACATCTTTGTAGATATTCCTGAGTTAGTGCCAACAACTCTTTTTTTTTTTTCCCCATTCATCCTTTCAAAGTTCTCCTGTAAACGTAGCCAAAATTGTTTGGGAGTAATCAGAAATGACCAAAGTATGACCCACAAGCCAAGTATGGCTGTGGGGGGAAGCCCACCCTGACACCACCCCCGGGTGACGCTCACCGGCACCGGCATCTCTCTTGCTCCCATGGTACATCCATGGCCTTTTGCAGAGGAAAAAGAAAACAGCAGGATGTATTTTATCAAAGGAGCAAAAAGACGACTTTCGCCCACCTCATAGTTTACATAGAGTAACAGAATGGTTTGGTTTGGAAGAGACCTTAAAGATCATCTAGTTCCAACCCCCTGCCATGGGCAGGGACACCTACTACTGCTATTTAAAAGTAAATATGCTGCAAAGGGGCTTTTAAATACTGCACTTTATGCCTCGCTGTTTAGACAGCCCTGTGTTTTCCTCTGCTTGAAGCAGTTACATTTGCTAGTGAGTGCAATGCTTTAATATTTCTCATGCTAAATCTCACCTATATCTTTCCTTTTATTACATAAAGTGTGCATCGGGACTTGGACCCCCTTATAACTTCATGCTGGGAACTCCCATGGAAACTGGGATGGGAGATGCACTGCAGCGACAGGACTTCCCTGCATTTAGCTAGGAAAAGAGTGAACTCTTTGGGAACGGACGTGAGCCCGCTCCCAAAACTACAGTGCCTGCGTTGTCCATGTTTTCCTGAGCCCCTGGACACGGCACAAAGCCGGTGGGTGCCCAGGGCCGGTGGGT
>NW_009942179.1:549-824 GCF_000696875.1 Nestor notabilis | reverse complement strand
TATATATATATATACACCCCCACACCCACACACAGTGAGACAAATATCATTCCTTAGTCCATGGGCCAATGCCTTTAAAGCTGCTGAATTCATCCTGTCCATGATGTCAGTCTCCATCTCTTGTCATAGTCTTTCAGGGCAGGAGAAACGGTGTGTAGTGTTGGGTTGTTGCCTGCTGATGACACCGCCGAATCGTCTGGTCACTGCTGAGCTCATCTGGTTTTGTCAAAATTCATTCCTTGTTGGGGTGATGATCGGAGGGAAGTCAGAGGCAG
>NW_009942179.1:0-206 GCF_000696875.1 Nestor notabilis | reverse complement strand
TTGGTAAATTGTTATCCCAGTGTTTGAAAGTCCCACCACCCATTGCTCTCAGTGTATTTTTTAACAGCCTGTTGTACTGTCCGATTTTCCCAGAGGCTGGTGCATGGTAGGGGATGTGATATACCCACTCAGTGCCATGCTTTTTGGCCCGAGTGTCTATAAGGTTGTTGTGGAAATAGAATCATAGAATAGAATCATAGAATCAT
>NW_009942178.1:119638-126049 GCF_000696875.1 Nestor notabilis | reverse complement strand
GAAAAGTCTGAGTTGAACTGTAAGGCAGAGCTCCACAGAAAGGCTTCAGGTTTATTGGGTGTTAAATGTTATTACCAGTTGGTACACAGTAAGTGATGAGCACTTTTCTGAAGAAGACCCATTTCAATAGGTTCTCAACCTGTCTGGGGTTGTGAATTGTTGCTAGAATCCAAAAAGACAAAAAGCAAAAGACAGGTGGAGAACAGAAGCCCCTTCTGAGCTGCTCAGCCTTCGGAGGCACTTCTGCAAGCTTAGATCTGCAACCATTACTGTGGATTGTTGACCTATTTTCGTAACTTAGTGGTTTGAGAAGGAATGTATCTTTAATCTATCATGATTTGCAGGTGTCTTTCCCGGTCCAGAGAGGCATGAGTAAAGCACAGCTGGAGTAGAATACAAGGCTAGCTGTATTGTGTGGTCTTTATTAAGCAAAACTGCCTTGTTGGAAGTATGCTCAAAGCACTACTTATACAGTCTAAAATGAACACAGCAGAAAATTCTGTGTGTACTCCTGGGCATGGGAAGTTATTTTGTTCTCAAAGTTTATGTTTTAGATACTGGAAAGTTTAAAAACGTGTAGTTAACTAGGAGTGAGGGTGGGGAGTACACAATGTGCTGTGAGTAGGCTCGGAATCCCGCTTTGGTCCATCAAACACTTCTGTGCTGTCTCCATAAGGCTGATTGAATATAGATTTTCAGTGGTCTAGGACCTAAGTCAGCATTTGCTGATCAAGGTGGGGGAATTTGGGTCAGGAGAGAGCTGGCAGATGCCATTGCTGGGTCATGGTCAATATTAGAAGAATCCATTTGCAGAGAGGCTTGCTGAGATGAGGCTGTCCATTACCATCTGTGGCTGTCAAAAAACACAGCCAGAGTTTCTGTTCCTTGCAGGCAAGGAATCTGATTGAGGTTATTCTTCACTGTGTGAAATCAAAAAACCACTGTATTATTTATAACCTTCTCTACTCACAACTTGCTTTCCAATTTGTAAACTCTCTGGGCTGATGGTAATCTTTCTTGGGGTTTTTTTTTGCGATCCCATTTGATCTTCTGAAACTGCAGATGACAATGCTTTAAACTAACCTCACATTGACAAAAACCGTTTACACATCTCATCTTGGCTAAAAATCTGATTTCCAAGTTATGGAGGATACTGGTGGAATTTTGTTTTTCTTTCTTAAAGATGGAAAATTTTGATCTGACAGACTTGCAGAGTCCAGCAGGTTGGGAAGAGCTATTCGGCAGGTACAGCTGCATTATGCTTGAGGCTCTGTCAGTTGCTGTATCTCATTTACTCTTCCAGCATTTCTTCTCTATTTCTGGTCCCAGGTTAGTTTTTCAATGTAAAATATCAGGAGAAAAAAAAATTTAAAAAATCCCTCTTGTAGAATATATTAAAGACATTATTTATTTAAAGGGTTTAAATTTACTGCCTTAATGCCAGTGATTAGTCAGTTCAGCAGTAACTGCAGCCTTCATTTTTGGAAGGCTTTGTCTACCACTGTGTTTTGATCCCTGACAGTATGTGAATCACATGCCAGACATACCTGTAGTTTTATAAAATAGATCTTGAACAGAAGAGCTCTTTTCCTTACCTGAGCACCTGATAGATGGTATTTTACCACTAAAGAACAACAAGCTATGTATTAGAGAAATAGAGCTTTCTACCGAAAAGGAAAAATAAAGCAATATTTAATGTCATGGAGTGATGAGTTTAATAGCTGTAAAGATGCAAATGTTTTGCTGAAGATGAAACTGGGCAGTAAACTGAGGTAACCTGCTGCTACTGCTTCAACTGGAAAATCAATGTCTTTGTTTTGCTGTAGGGAATACTGGATAAGGCCATGTGTTTCCAGCTCCCAGTGGGTGTCATTAGGAGCACAAGTACAGCTGAGCCTGTATAGAGGTAGCTAGCATGTATGCTTGATGAAGAGAAACTAAGAACGTCTGTCCTGATACTTGAGACTATAAGAGAGCATTGGAATCTGCTGTTCCTTGGAGCATTTGCCAAAATGCATTCCTAATCAAGTCACTGAACTGTGAGGATTTAATAATGCTACAGTTAGTGAGTGAATTGAGCTGTGTGTGTGGAAGTGGAAATGTTTTGGTATAGCATTAAACTTATTATTATGGGTGGATTAGGGGTTGCTACAGTTAGTGAGTGAATTGAGCTGTGTGTGTGGAAGTGGAAATGTTTTGGTATAGCATTAAACTTATACTTATTATTATGGGTGGATTAGGGGTTGAAAGGATCAAAACTGAATCCAACCCAGCAAATTTGACTCACACAAGTTGCACTCATGTCATTTAGTGTTCTCTGAAAACAAGGCTGCTTGTTAAAAGCTTACGTCAACACCTGATGGTGCCGTGGTCACTGCTGTTGCTCCCTGTGGGAGGATTACCTAGCTATCAAAACACCTCAAAATCATGGTGGGTATTTGGATGACTTTTGAGATGCTTTGGAAGAGTCAATAGGTTATCTGCCTCCATCAGATGCTGCTTCTGCCCACGTGCCAAATTGATGTGTATTTTGTGGCACAGCTTTACAAGCCAGGTGTCTCCTGTGGAAGATAACTTTATTCTGTTGTCATTTGTTCTCAGGTTGTCAGTCTTTTTTAATTGGCCGGTACCTTCTTGAAAGCTATTTATTACAGGTTTTGTTTGCTACCAAGATTCCTGTGCAAAAATTTAAGCAGATAATAAAATCTGAATTATTTTCCATCTTCTTAATCAGCAGAAGTAACAAAAAAAAAAGAACTTTCTGCAAGTAAGCGCAATCAATAGTTGGTCCTGTAAAAGGCTCTTAAGGCTGCTTTTAATTCAGTACTGGGTCATGCTCAGGATGTCTTGTGGGATTCGGCAGAGTATTTTAACAAGCTGCACTGAGTTTTCAGAATGGTACCCTGAAAGTTCTGTCCATGTGTGGAAACAAGTTGTGGGACAGAACTGGTATCCAGGTGTCTGTCCTTGTCTGCATGTACAGTGGAAATTGAGTTGCAGAAGACAAGTCTGAAGGGAAGGAGAAGCCAGTGTGTGTCTCTCCCTTAATTTACATGCTGAGTCTGGTCTTCTTTCTGATCTGAAATGATTTCTTTAAACTGGAGTAGTCAGAGAGTCCCTTTGTCCTGGGAGGAAAGGATTTATCATCTTCCTGTGTTGTTTTTGTGCTGCTGGAAACCTCCTCTAACCCTTTCCAGATATATTATAGCAACTATATTTTAGAATGATGTGCAAAGCAAGTACAGGTACTAAAACAAGGTCCTGACCCCTTCAGAACAGACATCATTCCAAAGGACAGTGGAAACCTGACAAGAGAATCAAAGAAAAGAACCATGAGAAAGCCTAAATGGTGGCATGTGCACCGGAGGAGACTATTGCAGAGAGCACTATGTGTGAAGCGACAATTCAGGTGGAGGGCAGAAGTTCAGGTGAGAGGATAAGGAAGTTCCTAAACAAATATTGTGACTGTGAAGTATACCTGCAAACTGAGGAGTAGCTGGGAGAGCAGTGGGATGATGGTTCTATAGTGCATGTAGAAGAGTAGGCATCCTAGCAGCATATTCAAAGCTGGGCAGAAAAAGGGAGAACTTTTCACTGAAATTCCTGAAGGACAATAAAAGCTCCTTTTCTACTCTGGGGAGGCAAACTTAGTTGTTTCAAATTAACAGGAAAATACTAACGTACCTTGTTGTTTAGGGCAGCTTTTATTGCCGTGTCTTATTACCATGTCAAGCCTTTAAAACAGTATGAAATTTTTCCTCAGTAGGTATCAACTTCCCAAATTTAGTGCCCATCAAGAAAAATTTTCAAAACAGAGCTAGGTTTGAGTAATGAGAACTAACAGTAATACCCTGTGGAAAGACTGTTGTCACAAATTGTCTCTGGCATTGTTAATAAATATGATAAATATGAGGGGTTTTAACTGCATATCGAGAATATCACAGAGCTAGCTGTAGGGATTTCCATTGTACAAAGACATTTAAAAAGAAGCAAAGCATAATTGCAGTTGCAGAGTATGTGCTAATTAGTAAGCTGATGTATCAGCATCATCACCCTGTTGCTCAGTATGGGAGACCATAGTTTCAAAAGTTGCTTTATGGGCTCTTAAGAAGAAGCATAAATGGCATCATCAAACTCATGGAAAATGCTTTTAATACTTTTTTTTATAGTTCACTAATTTTTGCCAGGTACAGAATAGGTAATTGAATTCTACAAATACTAAAATGAAGTAATCTTTTCCTTTGTATTCTGGGGAGTAGTCTCTTTATCTGATAGTCTGACCTTGCAGATAAAATCTGGCTTTTACATGTAGCCATTGACATAAAAATCATTAACAGTAGTGTGTTACCAGAGAGCATTCTTGACTTAAAAGCTATTTCTTCTGCGTTGCCATTTGGTTTTACTGGCAAGACTACCCTTGTTAAGTAATGAACTTGATGGTGCTGGTGGCTATTAGGAATGCAAACAGCTTTCCTAACTTAACGTAATCTAAATTCTCATCTAACAGTTTCTCATTGGCTTTTCACAAAGGCTTCCATTTATGAAGAGAACAGGCTGATATTTAATTTCACAGAAAGAATAATGATCTTTCTAAAAGTTTTTGAACTTTTATCCAAATACTTAATCCCATCTATGTGTAAACTAAACCCTTGCATGCATGTATTTGCTTTAGTGAATTTTAACTCATTAGGAAATGTTTGTGTTGTAGAAATTGTAAGAGTGTTCCCATTATACCTATCCTTTACTATTCCAAACTACATTTTTAAAATGTGACAAAGTCTTCTCAAATATTGAAATATCATCATAATGCATTATGATACACCTAATCAGTGAAGCATAAATTAATGTGTATTTAAATTGGTACATAATAGACCTCCAATCCACGTAGCTTTGAAAGTGGAGGGGTTTTTTTTAGTAATAAACCTCAATATTTTCTCATGGCTTTCATCCAGTTTCTCCCCACCAATGTCTTTGGTTACAGTAGTTCCTTTGCTTAGAACAAGCTCTCTGATACCTGATGGTATCCCTGTGGACCTGATGTCCCCTTTTTTCACATGTTCAGGAGTAGCTGCCTTTCAACATTGATGGCAACATGAATCACTAAAAAACTAACATTCAGCAAGGTTGGAGGTCATGGCAGTCTATAGGATGCAGTAGAGACAACCTAGTAGTCACGTTTTTCTACATACTACAGATTAAGACATGTAGAATTACAAGCTGCATTTTTGCCAAGTCACTTTCTGTAAGGTAAATATAGGGACGGCTGGTCCCTGGAATAGGCTTCCCAGGGAAGTGGTCACAGCACCGAGCCTGTCAGAGTTCAAGGAGCACCTGGAGAATGCTCTTAGCCATATGGTTTAGTGATAGGTCTGCAAGGAGCAGAGAGCTGGTCTCTGATCCTGCGGGCCCCATCCAACTCCAGATGTTTTCTGATTCTTTGAAATATTTTTAACAATTAAAAAAAAAAACAAAACACAGTAGGAAAACATATCCAAGTCAATTTTGCATTAAATACTGAGTATAAAATAAGCTGTGAAAAGGGTAAATTTAGTTATCAAAGAATATTTGTCTGAATGAAAATGGAAGATCCACTAGGCTTTGACATACAGCTTGATTTTTGCTGTTAACGTGAAGACTGGAGATTATACTGGTCTTGATAACAGAGAAATTGCAGACAGTTTGGGTTTTTTTTTAATCAGCTACAGACTCATTAGCTTTCCTGATCTGAGGGAATAAATTCATAGATATGACTGTGTGTAAATAGGCATTAATCTTTAATCTTTAATAATAATGCAGATTGGCCTCCCTGACCTTGGAAGGAATCCTGAGTTTGCCTGAGGATCAACAGCAATTAACAATGAAATTGCAGATGTCCTTGTGGGTTAGGAAGTCCCCTGGAACTGGTTTTCCACTTTCCACTCTCCACTAGTAGGATAGAAGTATTGCAGTGACTTGTATGGAAGATACTCTGAGGAAGAAGGGGAAAAAATGAGATGGGGACAGAAAATCCAGCATGATTGCCTGGTCGAGGAATCCATATACGTTTTCATGCTTAATTAACTGTGCATATGCTCTTGGCTTTGGATAAAGGCTGTTGTTATTTAATAGATAGATTTGGCAGCATCTGAGATAAAAGAAGTACTGATGATTTTAGATCCAAATACAGAGCTAATACCCTTACAGGAAAATGCATTCCTTTAAATGTTTGAAAAGATGAAAAGAAAAAAGCCCTGACAACTTAACCTATGTGGTTGCTTTTAAATAATGCACACAAAGTCGAACATAAAGTATTACTAAAGAATGCACAGAAGCTTATTGAGGATGGGTGGAAACATCCACCCAATCAATTGGGATGTTGGATAATGCACTGCAAGTTTTCTACCCTACTATTTTAATATTATTAATACCTTT
>NW_009942178.1:78550-119607 GCF_000696875.1 Nestor notabilis | reverse complement strand
AGCAGCAGGAAGTGGCTGAGATGGAAAGTGGGAAGAGCAAGACTGTAGCAAGAGGATGCTAACAGGCTCTGCAATATGATTGTTACCTATTTGGGGTTCGGTAGCTGTAATATGATAATGAACTATGAAATTATGCAGATAGAAATCACTGAAAGAGGGATGACATCAAATGGAATTATATGACAAATACGACAAAATCTCATTCCTCATTCTCCTATTCTTTTTTAATGGGAAATATTAAATAAGAAATTTGAATTCTATGTTTCTAAATGAAAACTCTATGAAGAAGCTAGCATAAATCCAAACTACTCAATTTCATTTGTCAAGTACAACTAGAAGACAAACAGCTGATCATGTTAAAAACTAGACCTTGGAAACCCAGTCAAGCATTGGGAAGACATGTTAGTCACAAGTGAAACGAAATTCGGGTTATACCATAGTTGCCAGCACTACTTTCTTCTGTCAATATGTCTTGTTAGCACTTGGGAAGGTATATTTTATGTTAACTGAAAGCCTTGTACTCTGAATATACTTCATGTAAAGCTGTTCATTTAACTGATACTCATGAGAGAGTAACTCCTTTTCCTTAAATGTTAAAACAATGTAGGAATTACTGTTCCAATATCCCTTCATGTTTTATCCTCTCCTTTGAGGCAAACACTAAGGACTGTTTGCCTCAAAGGTGTGGTTTAGAAATCAGTACTTATTTAAATTAAAAATTAGCAAGGGCTGAGTTGGTCCCTAGCAGGAGGATCTGAGTAGTAATTGCTGAAAACCCAAGGAGGAACAACACTGTGGCATGTAGAGTGTAGATTTATATTGACTTTTTTCCCCTGTATAATTTACTACTTTCTATGCAGTAGCTCTCCTTTGCTGGTTAATATGTTCGAAAGAATGTAATGAAAGCACTTTATCTTCTTGCTGTTACCTATCTTTGCTTCTACCATTCTGTACACTGTTAGCGATATATTGCAAGAGATATATTAAGATATATTCTAACACTTAAGGCTAAGATGAGATTATCGTTATTAATAAGAAATGCAAGTTCAAAAGAAGTTACCATCATGTTTCACCCAAAATGGCTTTTCCTAAGGGTTGGCAGCAGTGAGCGTTAATGTGTGAGTGCTACCAGAACAAAATACGTTTAGTAAGAAGCTCCTCTGAGTCTGTTGAATATATTTAAATTAGATTAATTCCCCCCCCTCCCAACATGCAAAAAAGCCCTCTTTATGAGACAGGTTTTAGCTTTAGTCAAAAATAGGTCTTAGCCTCAGTTGCAACTCTTGTACTTTGTTGCAAGTCTTTTTTACACCAGTAGTATTCAAAGTAAAATTATATCAGACAAGTAAGGCTGTGTCTGTCAAATAGTCCTGTTTACTAAAGAGGTATCTGGCTGGTGATATGACAGTACATATATATATATAATAACTCTCACATTAGGTATATCATTTTTACAGTTAGTAATTTAATTTAATAGATAACATGAAGTATTTAATGTAAATCTCTAAAACAGATTCCCAAAATATTGTCTAAGAGAAAGCAGTGTAAAAATTTAAATGAAGACAGACACTCTCAGAGGCCATATAAACATGCGTGGTTTATTTTTTGTGGGCCAAGGATGTATTCTTTTGACCCTGGAATCTTCCTCTTCTGAAATGGAGAATGTAAATCCCCTGGAGTTTCTTTAATTGTTATGAACACACAAGTCCTACCCGGAAAGGGATAAAAATAAGCGTATGTTTCTCTATTATGTGTCATGACAATAAAATTTATTTTCAGTAAAAGTTCAGAGAAGTTTTTAATGATCCAGCATTGTAAGCACGAATCATAACACTTGTATTTGCCTTTCTGAGAAGATTTTTCCTTTTGTCAATAGAGAAAAATAGTAAAAAAAAGAATTATCCGATATCATCTAGTGGTAGACTTGGCGGTGCTAGCTTAATGGCTGCGCTCAATCTTACAGGTCTTTTCCAACCTAAGCTGTCTCTCAAGGAAATGAAAACTGTGGCACTGAGTTTACTGGCATCTAAACTCAGATACAGTGCTGTGGTATTACAAAATCAAAAAAAAGTGAAGGTATGTTTGACACAGGCAGAAGTGTGAGACCTGTGGAGTCTTAAGGTATTTTCCTGTATTGTCCATGTAGAAGCACTGAGAGCAGGCAAATCAAAGAGACCTTGGGATGTGCAATTCTGCGCTCCTGGTAGCAGCTGGTGCTGTTTGGCCTTCCAGCTTTGGTAATGCCAATTCCAGGGAAACAGCTTTGTACATCATTATTAGACCATGTTAGCTGCACAGGTGGTTTGCATACCTCTAAGCAAGAAACAACAACAAGGGGAATGGGGAAAGAGAGAGTTAAGGCAGGCTGTATAATTAAGCAAAGAAGTGCACATGTTGTTAGGGCTAAAAGGTATCATTTAAAGAAAGGATTTTGCCTGAACAACATTATTTAATGAGTGCAGTATATTCTAACTTGAAAATCAGCATTTTTGCTTCTTTGCACACTGCAGGATTAGGTCAGTTGGGAATGGATGCCCTCTTGGTAAGAATTTAACATTTGTTGTTTATAGAACCCAATTTTTATCAGGCTGTAAGACAATATCTGAGTCCATGTAATTCTTCACAGGGAAGGTAGTTCTACTGGAATATTAAATATTTGCACAATCCAAACTCCAAAGAGGTTGGAAAATCTAGTTAATCTCCTTACACAAAACAAATCCACTGTTACTAGTTAAGGAAATGGAATTGTAGTGAACAGCTGTTTCTTGTAATTCAGACAGTGGCACAGGCAGGTGGCTTGAAACCAACATCTTCGGTATTAACTTCTTGTGGGACAGGGACAGCAAGTAATTGAAGGTTGTTGGTGATGGAAACTGTCTGCTGATGCAGAGGAATCTGTGAAAAATAGCTGCTGTTAACATCTTTGCTAATGAGACGAAAGAGGATTTTTATTGTTTTTATAGGCATTTCAGTGATGGCTGGTACTGAGTAGCTCAGAAGTGTAGCTTTATTTTAATACTCCTGCAAGGCAGGGGAAGCAGTGCTATTCCTGTTTTACAATGGCAAGATGAGCTCCACAGGGAGAACATTCTAGCTTTTCTATAAGTGCTTAATTATACCAAGATAATTAAGGAATTATTTTAGGCAGAAAATTAAATCCTCTTTTTCCTTTACCACTGTTGAAGGATACTATGAACAGCTACAGGAGAAAATTACCCTTAGTGTAAGTTCCCAATGCAACCATCATCCTCCACAGGAAGCCAAAGGATGTGCTGGTGGTTGTGCACAGTTTGGCTCCTAAGTTTCAGCATTTTCTCCTTTTTCTTCTGGTCTGAGGCCACTGGCTATCTTTGCATTGATGGAGGCACTTTTTTTAAGGTGGAGATGTTTTGGTACGTGAGTAACTTACCCGACGTTATGCAGCTTTGCACAGTCCATGTGCCCATAGGTTGTTACTCTTTTCAGCAGTTTGAAAGTAGGCCAAAGTCAGGAATTAGAGATGTCAGGAGGAGAAATACTGAGAATGCATCATGAACACAAATAGAAAGTTCTGCTTATGAAGATTGTGTAAAACTAGACTGGAGTGTATATGGGAAAGTAATAAATCTTTCATTGACTGTAGGCAAAGCTGAGGACCTAGGTAAGTGGAAATGTGGTATCTGCAGTTCTGTTTTTGAGAGCTTTGGGGAACTGGAGTACCTGGTGGTAGATGAAGCCAAAAAACTAGTGATGGAGAAACAGACATCTGTTCCTCCACAACTTGCTAGTTCTTTGGCAGGAAAGTACATAAACAAGAAAATGTTGTCAGAGCAAATGTCTGAAGGGACAGAACCTTCTATAACAACATTCACTGGAGAAGAAACTGTCCAAGGTTGTGCTCACTTCTCTGATTCTGATTAACCTACTCTCAGGTAAATTATATGAGACGAGAAAGATCTCATCAGTATTTCCTCACGTGTATTTTTAAACTCCTGCATTGGCATAGGTACGCTAATAACAGCCAGAAGCACTCTGCCACTGAACCTTTTAGCAGGTCACTCTTCTGAAACTAGGATGGAGTAGAACTGACGTAGGAGTTTTCTTGGTATCAATTTCTACTTCTTTCAGCAGTATTTGGGTAAGCAGTAGCAATCTTATTTGCCGTGGGTAGTATACCAAAAACTTGCTATCTGGGAGCATTTAGCTTTGAAATAGGAGGCATATATTTTTCTGGTACATTACCTTAAAATGCAAAAGCAACCTCGGAATTAAATCTCTGACTCCCCTGTGCACCTGCTGACCTCTTTCAAACAATGACCACTGACTAAATGTCATGGGGTGGAGAAGCCACCTTGACACAGCTCTTGATCTCAAGATCGCACTGGGAAAGTCTTTATCAGCAGTAAGGAGAGATGGATTCCATTGGTACATTTTAGCCAGATGGAAAGAGCAGCAGATTTCATTACAGTGTTCCTGTCCAAATTTTGGCTCTGCTCATGGAGAAAGCCATTCCTCCTCAGCGGGCTTACCGAATCACTCTCCTGCAGGGACACAGTAAAATGTCGTCTGAGGCTTCTTTAAGAAACTTCTCCAGCTAAGTTTTGGAGATGATGATTAGGACTAACGTAAGGAGCTTTAGGTCTCCTGCCAGGAAAATTGCCTCCCACTTTCTAATTGGCTTCAATTTCTCTTATAATTATTCCTTTTTCAGAGATTTCACTTAGAAAACAACTCAGGTAAAACAAAACATTGGATTAAAATATTCCAGATTCCATTTTCCAGGTGAGAAATTTAATTCTTTGCAATTGCCTTGAGCTAGAATTTGTTGACAAAATTCCTGGAGACTTTACTGATTTTCGTTGATCTATGCTAACTCTGTTTAAACCTCAAAGTATTGAAGGGCAGCTTTTCTCCAGGAGTAAAGATTAACTGGAAACTATTAAGAATCTTTATTTTCTATTAAAGAAAATTACTTCCACTATGGATGTAGAAAATCTTTGTTTTCGTTGATGAACAGCTATCCCAAAGTACCATCAGCTCCTCAATTCTTTTCAGAGTTGGTTCCTTTACTACTACTCTGCAGGTAATATCCAGACTCTTTTGATAAAATGAATTGTTCATTCTTTTCTTTTTCAAAGAGAGTTTAATTAGCCCATCCCATCCTAGTGACTCATCAGTAATTAACTTGCAAGCCCCGGAGGTTTCAAACACCTGCTGGGCAGGTGGAGCAGATGAAAAAACCACTGTGTTTCATTTTGGACATAACCTCAGGATTAATGAAATCTGTTATCATGCATAGCAATTCCTAAAAGCATTATGTAAATTCGAAATTGAATGTCTTGCAATTCTCTGGTGTTGTACCAGAGTATATTCTTCTGTTCACTATTCTAATAGTCTCTGCTAAAAACAATGACAATAAGTAATGTAATAATAAAGTCTCTGGTCCTCTATTATTAAATGTAATCCACAGAACTAGTGAAAGTCTGTTTCCATTACCCAGTTCTTCAGGCATTTTGCTTATGTTTGCTGACACTCCTGGATAATTCTATTTAGAACAGCTAGGATTAGTAACCACCTGTGT
Organism: Nestor notabilis; assembly: GCF_000696875.1. Taxonomy (NCBI): domain Eukaryota; kingdom Metazoa; phylum Chordata; class Aves; order Psittaciformes; family Psittacidae; genus Nestor; species Nestor notabilis. Next base: position 114,047 of record NW_009942178.1, on the reverse strand, counting down.
GGGATTATATGTGTATGAGATCTGCTAAATGCGTTCCTTTATTTCATGGACAGATTGTAGGATTCAGGTCCTATTCAGCTCTCTTTTACAGTGGGACAGAAGAATTGGTAGAAAATACTCCCATGCAGTTACATGAAATCTAACTACGGTATGCTTTGGCAGCATTTTTAATTCAAGTAAATTCTACTCCTGTCAATTTTAATATAGCCAAAATAAGAATTTATCCTAATACAGACTATATAAATGTTACCTGGTACAAATCAGTAGCTGTGCTCATGCTCTCATTCATTTAAGTACCTTTGTCATGGGTCCCAGGACAGACCTGATGTACATTCTGAATGGTTTGTATCCTGCAGAGATGCTCTTACTGCATAATAGGGGGTAAAGAGGAAGACCTTTTTCCAAATCGTTTAGAGAGGAAGGACAGGCCTAGGGGCTGTTCTAAAGAGAATGTGTGGACGTGTAAATCCAGGCAAGTGTTCAGAGCTATGAATTGCAAGTGAAAGAAGGCACTCCCATGCAGCAGGAACCCTGTGAGTTGTTGTGGGAGACAGGATCAAGGCAAGGCTTTCAGCCCTTTACATTTGTTCTTGCCTGCCTGAGTGGCTTTGTAATGGACATACTGACATCTGAGTGTCACTTGTGTCCCACCTGAAAGGTATCAGTGTGGTAAGATCACTAAGTGCCTAGAAGTTGAGCAGTTTCACAGGCACTGTTAGAACACCTTCCTAGGCTATATTTTGTTGTTTATTTTGGTTTTGTTTTGGTGGCTTTTTTAGGTTGGTTTTTTTTCCCTGCTGGAAAACACAGGGAAGTGAAATGTAGTGATGTTTAACAAAACACTTGAAAGGCTTTTCAGAGAAGCAACAATATGAGAGTAAAAAATGCATTTGCTGCTTGGTGCAGTCCTCTCTTTAAGTATACTGCCGACGTGATTAATTTAAGTTACAGCAATCATAAAATGCTGCACTTCTTCAATAGCATGTCCAGCTGTGATTTTTGTCAGTTTTTCTACAGTAAGTAGGCTTGTACCATATTGGTGATAAGCATAACTGAAAAACAGGCTTTATGCAGAAATACTATGGCTAACTTGGTAAGGAACAGTATTTTTTGGTAACTAACTCAGAAAATGTTTTTTGGAGGTGCTGTGCAGTGGGCACAGTACTCCTTTTGCCCTGACTTAAATCGGGGTGCAGTACTGGTGAGCACCATTCAAAGGACTGAAACACTTCCTATCAGAGTCTCAGTTTTCATCTTGGACAAAATGAACAGCTGTTCATTAATTAATAGATTAATATTTAATTAACAATTGTATTTCCCTTCAGGAGGTATGATACCCAGGGTCATTAGAAGAAAAAAGTAGAAAATTCTTCTGTAATTTCAAAATACATGCTCACTAAAGGGTTGGGTTTTTCCTTCATCCTTTTTGCATTGCAGGGTTACCAGACATTGATCTACAGATGTGGGGTAAGGACAGGAAGAAAACAGACATGGCTGAATTTTGGCAAATGGTAACTTTGTTTTATATTGCAAGAAGGATAAATTAAAAATTTCAGAAGATATTTATACGCAAGTTCTTCTGTGATATTTCTACTTAAGTCCTTCTGTGTGGATTTAGCACATTTACAAGAGATTGATTTGTGAATTTCAGCCCTTCTCAGTAACACTTCTCACACTGAAGTCATAGTGGATCTACAGGGAAATCTGTAGTCCTATGATGAGGAATTGCTAAAGTGCCCATTGTATCTTGCATAATAAGTTGAATTTTACTTGAGTTTTGTTTAATTTCCCTTTTTGGCAGCAATTTCAGTTTTTCTTGGCTTCCTCATCTTTTCTCTGTTGCTTTTTATGTCTCTCTAAAACCCAGTTTCTAGCTCTAGATTTGATTTAGCCTCTAATCTAGCTGTATTCTGTTTATTTATTTATATATTTTTTTAAATTCTGGCAGGGTTGTGATGACTTTAAAAAGCACATACCAAACCCAAACCAAAAATAACAAACCACCTCCATATGTCTTTACTTTCTAGTGTAAATGATAGCAGAATTTGTCTGTCACTTTTATAGCCATCAGCACCTGTTAAAGAAGCTCCTTGTATGTTCTAAGCTTTTAGATCTCTTCCAACAGAAATGATCATGTCACTGCCCCTTTCCCCCTGCTGATCATACAGCAGGATGTAATGATCGTTCATGGTGTTCCCCCTGAACTGGAGAACACTGGGGAGGTAGCCACTTCCATAGTGGGTTTTTTTTTGATGTATTTGTCAAATTTTGGAAATATTTGTGTAAACTCAGCAAAAATTCCAATTTTGCAACTGGAGCAGAACCCCACAGAACTGACATTGGTCAAACACTTCCAGTCTTCCCAGGATTGCAAAGGAAATGCAGAATGTTTTAAGTTTTAGAGCTATTTTATCAGCAGTTCTTAAAATAATACAGAAAAGGAAAAGAAAACTTCATTCTCAAAGTTCGCTGAAATCAGTAAACAAAGTATTTGATGGGTATAGTCTAGAAAATCCTCTTTGCCTTCTGTTTATGCAGACTGCTTGTTGCCTGTGTGACTTGCTGTCTTCTTTTAGCATGTTTTTGATTTACTATCCTTTTTCCAAAACTAAGTTAAAAGGCAAGTGTAGTCTTACAGCATTTACCAAATACCTGTTCAACCTGAGAACTACATTTGATTGCATTTTCTTTACTTTTTCTTAGTGTTTCAAGGAGAATTCATGACATCTTGACAGTCTCACTTCATCATTGCTATTAACATTAGCACAAGTCATCTTCTTTGTACCAAAGATGGGAGGGTGTGTGTAATTTGTCATTCATGTTTTTCTGCCAGGAGGAGATGCTCTATTATGCTTAGTTTTCTTTTTCTATTGCAGTGTAGTTTTCAAATGTACTTCACTTCCTGCTACTGTATTTGTGTGTGTCAGGTGCTTTAAGCATGGAAAGAACAATGGCAAATGGGGATGGAAGATGCTTTTACAGAGGCGCACGTGGGCTCTTCTTCAAAGCTGCTTTATTCAGAGTTTTTCAGGTTTCATTTAAAACTGAAGCTCATCTCTGTCTCTTGGGGTAGCTTAGGAAAATGCTTGAAAGTGTGAACTAGCTCCAGGCATGTACAATTACATCTGCAAGTGTTTGAAAAGTACTTTTGGAACAGGAGCTCTGTCAAGCGCAGGCCCATGTATCAAAATGGTTGTTGACTGAGATGCCAGTGATATGCTTTGGTGGAAGTGGTGAAACAGCTTACGTTAACCCAATGGTGAAAGCATTACTGAAAAGTGGAAAGGCTGCCTTGAGTGGGGGAGCTGCTGCTCACTAAAATGTTTATGTTTGTGAAGAAGGAGCCGAAACAAAATTCCTCAGAGCACTGAATGGAAGCTGGTGAAGTAGAACTAATCTGAGGAAGCTTGGTACAGCTAGGTAAGCAGAGAAAATCTCATTTTTGTGATTACTGAAAGAGGAAGCCTATTATTTTTGCTTTGATTTAGGTGATTATTGAAGAGAGCTAGTTTCTGTTCCCTGATGTGAACTTTACTTTCGGTGTGACTACTCAGGTTTGTATAAAAGTAAAAGCTGTACATACGACTAATTAGCGTCACAGCCTGACAGCTCTTGGCAAAATAAAGTTTTCAAAATAGTTAAGTGCTTTCGGGTTTACTTCAGGTGACATAGATTTGATTTGCAATACAAAGCACATTGAGCTTTTAAATCCTCTCAGCTGCGCAGATGCAAACTCCACTAATCCCAGAGAAAAATGTGGTCTGCTATTCCTTAAATGCAGATGAGATTCCTTTTTTAGTAAGCGCATAAGCAGACGCCTAAATTTAGCAACATGTGCAGTTACAATCAGTGGAATATTCTGAATCTTTTTATCTCCTTTCTTGCACTGGAACTCCCTGTGCTGTGTCCTTGAGAGTTCTCTGACCCTAAGACTTACTGTGGAACTTGGCTTATTTTGTTGTCTTTGCAGAGTGCTCTTTATATGTAGATTTTGTTGACTGTACATCTGTACCCTGTGAGCTTGCTTTGCAAACCTTCCCATACTTGCTTAGAGCTGAGGAATGCTAGTGCTTAGTATTCAACTGTGATGAAAGGAACATGTCATGAACAAGTATTTTCATTATTTTGGTAACTGTCCTATGAGGAATGGGTTGGGTGCTAATGGGGGAGAGGAGGCAGGAGGAGGCTGGAAGTTAGCCTGGAATGGCCACTTCTTTCTCTCCCTCCCTGCCCACTCAGGCCTGGGAGTCCAGCCGAAGGGTCCATGGGCTTGCTATTGCTTCTCTCCCTCCTTTTCAAAATCCGCTGTTCTCAGTTTCCTTTCTCCCAGATAACCTCTGCTCACTGTTTTGGTATGCTGGGGAGAGGAGGGGAAAAAGAAAGAGCCAGGATGGGTTGGCTCAGGAAGCTAGAGGAGTGTCGTGGGCAGGAGCAATAGTTGCAGTAGCCTGTCACCACGCAATGGGCCACGGGTGGAGAAAGTCATCCCCTTCCTTTTGAATAGGTGAAGTAGGTGGTCTGCCAGCCAAGGCAGCTACCCACCCTGCTTTCAACTTAAGTTTTCCTTAAACCATGGTAATTAAACAAAACAAACAAACCAACCCCCAAACCACAAGAGTTATTTATCTAAACTTTATGTTAGTTCTAAATACAAAATAAGATGGATTTTAAAACAACCTTTACACTTGTTAACCGTTCTACCACGAATAATAAAGTTCTGTATTGGTAAAATGCAATTCTTTTGTTTAATGGAACTGAAGTTTCACAACATGTGAGAACAGAACAAAGCAAGTTGAGAAAACCTGAAATGCCATTCAGTGCCAGAGCAGGAGGACTTCTGGCATGGAGAGGTTTTGTTGTGTTGGAATTTGCTCAGAACATTACATGACCAGCATGTCAGCTACTCAGCAAAGACTAAAAGGAGGAGGTATGGATTTTGGGAAACAGAACTTCTAAATAATATAGCAGGCCACAACACTGATCATTTGACCCAGAAGAAATAGTTGTGTATATTAAATGTGAAGTATGTACAGAATCTGAACACCACCTTTGAAATGAGATTTTTAGAGGGCTCTGTGTCCATTGCTCGCTCATCCTACAGTGGCCAGTGATGACATTTGCGCTTGTCTTGTGTGACAGTGGTGGTTGCAGAAGAGTACAGATGTGAAACCTCTGCCTCAGTGCTGTATGAGATCTTCTTCCATCCAGTGTCAAACATGGTGTGCATTTTGAGTGTGTTCATAGCTTTAATCCAGTGACCAATGTTTAGTTACTGATCTTACTGGTCTTACCTAAGAATGTGTTGATTCTATCTGGCTCCAGTTTAAATTGAAGTAAATCTCTGAATTAAAAAAACCCCAACCCAACTGAAGTTCCACAATAATTCAGTTGGTTTACTTCCATAAATGCTTGTAAATGCAGTAGTGTAATCCCATAATAATAGGCCTTCCATAACTCATCTTCTATGTTTCCATTTATTTCTTCATGATAATAGGGAATGAGGAAAGTAGTTTTTAGAAGTTCAGCTGTGTTCCTGAGCACCAGGTAGATGCAGTCTGTGTTTCTGGCACCTCTCTATTTCCTGCATGCAGACTGGTCTCTTATCTGTGAAGTTCTGTTGTCTTCCACTCTTGCCTGGAAAAATATGCAGTGTAACCAACTTGGCTAATGACAAGCTGTTAGGCAAGGATGAGGCTGTACCCACGGGATTTGTTTGTTCAAGTCCTCCTGAAGGCACCAAAGTCAATGGAACAGAATTCTATGAGAAGTTACTCAACGTTTGAGTTGAGTAACTGTTCTGTAAAATTGGGTTTATTTGTGCATTCTTTTTGTTTGTGCAGTGCTCGCTGTAATACAATTTCATAGGAATTTTGCAAAATATTATCAAAAAACAACTAAAAAACCTGGCCATTATGTATGATAGCATGCCATCTTTTTGGTCTAGGACAGGAAACATGGTAGGCCAGTACCATGTCTCTCACCAAGCAGCATATATCAGAGATGATGAGCTTAAACTGGTTTAGCACTTCAGCTGACAGTCTGATCTAATCAGCTTTGCAGGAGGGTTTATTCCTCCTAACCAGAACCATGACTTGGAACGAGACACTCGTGCTGCCTTTTGGTAATTGTGCCCATCTCATTTCCCCGCAGTTGCGCTGATGTTTGTAAGGTTGAGATCTGTGTATCACAAACTGAAATAAAGTTGCCAATTTAATTTTCAGGCAGTCTTTGGCAGCTTGTTGTTGTATCATTACATGATTATTCCAAACACTGTTGCATGCTTGCCTTCTGGGTAAGTTGAAGTTAGTGCTTTTAAGTACAGAATCTTTTGAAATGAGAAAAAAATAACTTTTGCAGTTTAAAATGTGTTTCTTGTAATGAAGACAACAGTAGTCCTTTACGTGATAGTGAATGAATAATTCTGACCACCCTTTATCTTGAAGGCCTGTAGGTAAGCAATTCTAGGTTACTTTAAATGAATGGATGCTTTTTAAAAGTCTGCTTTCCAAGTATGGGGAATGCAGAGAGATACTGCTTTGGGCAATCTCAAAACCGTGTTTTAGAAAGGCTGAATGTCTCAGTGTCAATGGATACAGAAAGCCTAAAAAGTGCAGTATTGGTACCTGTCGGAGAGCTCTATGTCGTCGTCTGGTAAATAATATAAGAGGAAATGGGTTGTACTTTGGAATATATCTTTCCTTTGATAATCGCTTTCTAGTAAGTTAAAAACTTCTACCCTAATATCAGATTGTCCAGGCTTGTAGTAACTTTATGTTAACTTTGCCAGAATGATGCAGGGACCTGTCTAGCCTGATTCATATCCATGGCACAGTTATGGCTAGAGGGGAATTTATTAGGCTAGTAGCGAGAAGACATCTTTTGAAGCAACAATGGCCAGGATTTACAGTGTTTTCAGATCAGAATAGGCTAGTTCTAGTGTATACAGGAGAAATATGGAGCCCTTACCAAGACCATGTTCCTATAAAGTGTTGTTTGTGTGTGCCCACACAATATAGTTTAGCGTTTGTTTGATGACATAATAATAATTTTATTTTTCTCCTATGTGTTTTCTTTCCCCTAGGAAATAACCACTGTAATAGAATTTGCTGGTTAATTAGCAGCTTATAAGCTTGCCACCTGCAGTTCTAAGAGGTCTTTAACAACTTCTGAAGAGGTCTTAAAAACTTTAGGTTTCTCTTAGCAGACAAATTTTCCTGTTTCCTCCACTGCCCTCTAGCGCTGAGCACATTTTGCTAGAGTCATCTTCAAACATCTTCCTTCAGTGCAAAGTAACTGGTGTGCAGTGACTTAACAGGAACTGTTAGGTTATCAAAGTCTGCCAAGGCAGGAAACTTCCAACATGATCGTTTATGTTTTTTGGGTGAACACACATATATATGATGTAGAACAGGCAGAGTTTGGTACAAATGAGACAAATATCCAGCTGTCAAAACCCCAAAGCTGCCTATGTTTGCAGCCTGACATCTCCACCAATCAACAGTCCAATAAAATGAAGTTCAGGACACATAGCCTAGGTAAGTAGAAGGTCTTGCAGTGTTCTATACTGGTGACCTCCAGCTTTCTGGGACTATTGTCTTCCCCTCTGTCTCCTCCCTGGGAGAAGCATCTGGATCTCTTACATTTAAAAGTGCCTTGATCCTGAGCAAAGTGAAGCTGGGTCTTAGGTGACTCTTTAGCGGACATGAGCTGCCTTCTGACATTTTCATGAGTGGAATTGTCACTACAGCTACTCACATTCTGTTGCTGCTCTACCTGCATTACTTTAAACCAAACTTGCCATACCCAGGTTGTCCATCTGCTGCGTAAGAACTTGAATTGCTGTCATTGGCTTTCAGTGAGTACCTGTTAGCATCCCTTTTTCAGTCTTTTGCAATATGTTAACTCATTCCATTATTTCAGATCTGAGAAGACTTGGTAATATGAACTTCTTAATTTGAATTCACAGATGTCATGGATCTTTTGACCACCAAACATCTAATATACCCTGATATTTCTGGTAACAAGTCCTTGAAAAGAAATGATAAATCAATACATTATTGAAAATGCATGGCACAACTTAATCCTTTTATGAGCATGTATTTGATAAACAGTTAGCTCCCCACAGTCTCTTCTAGTGAACAGTTAATGGGAAAATCTATCCAATATGAATACACGGGAGAATGCTGAGGAGGCAGGTGGCACCCCTGCCCTGGGGAGCTGTTCTGGCTTTCTGCACTGTGTTCTATGTGCCGGTGTCAGTGTGGCTACGGGGGAGAGCCAGGTGGATCTGTCCCAGGCTTCCCTAGGACCCAGCACTCCAGGATGGCCCATTTGGCCAAAAATGAAAAAGGAAAAAACACAGAGCACTTTGGTAAGGGTGTGAACCTGAGTAAAGATTCCAAATGTCTCTCTCGGGCTCTTAGTTTGTATCTACTTGTATTGTTTGTATAGGGAACATACAGTCCGATGTTTATGGTTCTAGAACTTGGAAGTCACTTCAGGGAGAGAAGGGGTTTCTGCTAAGCAGCAGAACAAGACTGAATTTCCACACACAATAAGCACAGGATTATTTTTCAGAAAAGTCAGATTTCTCCAAGAGACTTTATTTTTTGGAAACATATATAAATAAATGTTAGCAGCACTCTAGTAGCGTACCACTGTGTGTGTGTACTGGCTGCATTAAAATGCAGTAGTGTTGACATATCAATAATAAATGTTGTTTCAAGTTCTCAGAAATACCTAAATTTTGTTGAGAGAGGGTTTTTTTGGCGTTTCCTTCTTTATGTGCTGTTATATACACTTCAATCTTTAAAGTTCCATACTGATTGTATACTACTCATAGTGTTTCACAGCTTCCTGACAGCTTTTCAGGAAAGAGTCGCCTGTTTGAGGGGTTGGTTTTTTCCCATTCCCTTTCTGTCTGATCTGTCCAGTGCTGACACTAACTACAGAGTGTGCTGGAATATGCAAAGCCCAGATACTTGTTGAATCCTCTCAGTGTGTTTTGGATGTAGTTTGGATCAGACTTTTTTTATTTTTTAAGATCAGGGCTTCGCTGCTCTTCATACTCTGTACACACAAACTCCTGACAGGCTCTGTTGGTCTCTCTGAGGAGCCCTGGCAGCTTCAGTATGACTTAATAAGTTGTAAGTAAGCAGCAGTGGCAGAATTTAACCCAGTTAGATATTTCATATTTTTTTTTAGGTACATTTCTGCAACAGTCAGTTCTTTGGGAACACAGTTAGGCTCTGACAAGGGGAATTAACTTATCTTCAATATTCAAAACAGTAAAATTCACTTTTCAGCACAGAACAATATTAATGTTGACAACTTGTCAACAGTATTGTGATTTTTTTTTGGGGGGGGTGTGAGAATAAATAAAACAACCTTTCTTAAGGAAGCTCTGTCACTTTACTGTAACTTGATTTTTATGTTCTGAGTATACTTTTCTCCATGGCTGATGCAGTGTTGTGTCTTGGTGAGCTGCTTCTGCTGGTGCTTGTCGGTATTTCATCAAGCTCTACAAACAAGGAGGTAATGTTTTCATTTCAGAGGTTCATTCATCTGATAGAAGATTTGTAGAAGTGTCCTGCATGAGATCAGCCTTCCAGGACAGGAATTGTCAGACTAATTATTAAGGATGCGGATAATGTGTTTGCATTAATTACAATAGGCTTTGAAAGTGGGATCTTCCTCTGTGTATCTTTTTCTATGTGACAAAGTTAGATAAAGTTTTCATGCTTCTAAAAACTGTGTCGAGATTCTGTGACCGAATGCAAGTCTGGGATTTTTACCTGTTGCATAGAGTAGCCTCTGGTGAGAGGGTATAGAGGGTATAGATTGGCTAATAAATGAAAGGTATGTGTAGAGGAAAAGGATGAAAGGATCCTTCCTTCCATGGAAAGCTGAAATGCTATGGCCTGCAGGAAATCAAATATAGACTTTTAAGTACTATTTGTAGAAATGGTTAATAACAGCTAAGGAGGCTGCTCTTATATGATTAAAGTTCAAGGAGATGGACACAAGAAATAATGTAAAACATCAGAACAGAGTCAATTTAGAATTGGTCATAAAGTGGATAAGAGTTATGCAGTGTACAACTTAGGAAAATAAATAAGAGAAATAATAAAAGAATGAAAAAAATTGTATTGCTGGCAGCAGTTAACAGTCCAAATGAAGCAGCCCAGAGGAGGATAAGGGACGTGCAGTGTACCAACTAGTGAAGCACTGAACTCTGACTGTTCGGGGCTGGTTTTATGTCCTCTTCTATAAACCACATAGTTATTAACTGCCAATGCATATTGGAAGAGAGGACAACTAATTTATTTTAAAGCTTAAAGGCTTCCATAGATGGATCATGGTACAGTACAAATAGCCACAGTGCCAGTTATAGATTTAGATACTAAATTGCTTTCAAAAATATTCCTCATAGATGCTTTAGTACAATGGTGCCTTAGTTAGCACTAAAATTAGATTAAATATGGCAGTATTCCTTACCTACGTTATCTGCTAAATTCTAGCTGTTAATATTATTACATGAGTTCATGAACTTTTTAGTTAAGGCTTTGGGAAACTTGAAGCAGCCACTGATGTTCTTATGGTATTTCTTAAATCTTGGTAAGAAAGTATGAATGGGAAGGATCAGCACTTACATAGCAGATATGCAAGAAATCTGTTGATATAACACAAAATTATACTGGTGACAAAACCAAAGATGGTCTTTCAAGGAAGGTCACTGCTAAACCTTTATATAGCTGATGAATTAATGCTTCTAGAGGTGCCTGTCATTCATGGTTCTGAAACAGAGATATGAATTTGTTGTGTAGAAAATATCCCCATGTAATTAAATAATTATTTCATGTGAATAGTAATTAGAGAAGTATATTTTGCCAAGATGCTTGAAGACTACTACAATTACAGTTGGATACAATAGTCTTAATTTATTTTTCTTCACAACTTAAGAATGTTGTAAATTAAGTGGTTGTCCTGTAGTACCCTGGAAATAATTGTGTTTTCATAGTGGGTAGAATGATTCCTGTGCCACTATTACCTGATATCAAATGATGCTATAAATATGCTTCGTAGTAATAACAAAAATCTTTGCCTGAATTCCTTACTGTCTGATCAGGCTTTTTATCTTTGAGTGCCAGTTATATGAGCTGCCTTACAAGAACTGGCAGAGGCAAATGTACATTGACAAAAACTAACAAAGTAAGTGTAGGTTATAAACAGATAACAAAGGAAGGAAGGGAGAGGCAGGAAAGGCATACATGGATAGAGACTGTCTTGTCTTCTTATTGCTTCTAACACATTGCTTGTCTGCAGTTCCTTACTAATAGTAAGGGGTAGATACCTTGTTGTCTGTGCTTGCTGCTTGGTTGTACAACCTCTGAAGAAAGCAAGTATTTGATTTATTACCGATTAATGCAAAATTTTAATAACTTGGCTATAATTTGGAAACAAAGATAACATGGGACAGCTCCTACTCTCCTGACATGGGTCTTCTCTCATTTCCTTGTTTGCTCTGCTCTCTTGTACCCTTGTTCCCCAATCCTTGTAATTTTCTGCCCTTTCTTAAGTATTTTTTCCATAGAAGTGCCACCATTTTCCTTGGTGGGCTCAGCTTTGGCTCGCAGTGAGTCTGTTGGGGAAGTAGCTATGTCTGGCACAGGGCAGCACCTGACCTTTTCCCAGAGAGGCCACTCCTGCAGTCCCTCTGCTACCAAACCTTGCTGTTTGTACCCAGTACGCTGGAAAAGACTATTGAAACCTCTGTGTGTGTGTTCAATTACAAGGGCAGTATTAACACAAGTTTGTTCCAGCTTCAATTACCAATAAAAATACCTTCTCTTACTAGGAAAGAACTGGTTTCATGTCATGTACAACCTGGATTTCAGCAGTGTCTTGATTTGGTGTCTCTGACTTTGTATATTGAGCCATAGAAAGAGGAGAGTGAGTTTATGGTCAGTGAGGTTGGCTGAAGCAATAGATTTTACATTAAGATTAATTGCATAACTATTTGCATAACTAATCCAGAAAGCGTGAGCTAAAGACACGCAAATGCTTTTGGAAAACAAGCTGTGAGGTTATTTGACTCAGGTAAGCAGTGTGCAATGAACCAGTGTGCTGATTCCACGAACAGCCAGTCTTCTGGAAGGAGGCTTTCTCAGCCCAGGTGTATAGCCCGCTGACATCTGTGTAATTTGTCTCTGGTACCAATCAGTTTAATGGCAAAGTGTCAGACTGCCAAGAGTTAATATCAGGCTCATGTCTGTGTGCAGTGCTGCTCTTCCCATGGTATGAAAAGTTCATGTAGAGAAGACCCTATGTTAATATTTGCAGCAATGGGCTGTGCATGGTAGGCTTTCTTCCCATAGGAAGACTCAAACTGATCTTTCCTTTTAGTAATAACCAAGCAGATGAATGTGTCTACCTTTGTATTGCTTCAGGCAGTACTACTTACTGGTTCACCTTTGAGCCTTAGCTTCCCATGATCATTCTGCGCTTGTAGAAGCAAGTGGTAAGAAGAACTGGCTGTGAGACTTCAGGCCAAGACTGTTTACAGAGACTAAGGCGTAAGATATGCTTGCTGACTACTTGAAAAGCAGCTGATGGTCTTAAAATAATTGTTTTTATTTCTTGTGAGAAACTGGCTCAATGAAATCGTTTCCCCGAAGGGTTTTCAGCCAAATAAAGGGAGGAAAGACTTTATTGTCAGAGATGCATGCCTAATTCCATTGATTTGAATTGTAATTGTAAGTTCTTGCTAATGTTTTTTTCCTGTAGAATAACATGGAAATGACAGGTTTGCTTAGTATACAAAAAATGGGTGTATTTGGCAAGTGGTTTATTAGAGCTTGTAAACGAAATTCACAGGTATCTATTGCTGGAAATTCTTAGTCTTACAGAGACAACCTAGATGACTGACTGCTTTTCAGTCAGAAAACAGCAAGAGATTCATAGATCATCATCACCTGCAAAATCGTTAGATAAAATTCAACAGATGCCTGTGTGAGTCTGTGAAGGCTATTTGTTTCTGGGATGGCTCATCATCCATGGAAAATGATCCTTGGAACTGCTCGTAGTTAGAAAAGCACACACGTTAACTGTTCTTACCATGAGTCTTATTTTTATTCAGATGTCTTCATGCATTGCTGTTCTGCTTGCATGTGTGTGGATCCTACAGTCTTCTGTCCTAAGTGTAGTGGTAAATATAGAAGTTAAAACCTTCAGGGAAAGTGTGCTTGATTTGGAGAAATCCAGATTAAGATGGCACACAACAGGTTGAACAAATACTCTTAGAGTTTTCTTGATTAGTGTGAATATGCATGTTCTTGAAAAGTGCTGAGCAATGTTAATTTCCACTAGCCAGGATCAGGAGTGTACCTGATCTAAATATCTCTTATGATGTGAAGAAACTTTGTGAGGTGATTGGTATAAATTCAAGTTGATTTTTTGGAGATCACGTAATTGTCGAACAACAGAGATACCTGTGACTTTCCCTGTTGCTGTGATTTTTTGACTGAATCTTAAAAACTATTCTGTCTTTCTCAAGTTAGGACCTTCTAAAATTATCTGAATTTATCAAACTTTCTTAATTTCTGTTACAGAGTTGTCTGTGAACTCACAAGCTCCACTCTCGTTAATCTGTGTGGTAGTAGGACCCGTCAGTGTAGTTTCCCTGTTTGACTGAGGGTTTAGCACATCCTTTGTCTTTGAAGAACTGGAGCTCATTCCAGAATTCAGGCTGGGATGCAGTACTTTGACAAGTAAAGAAGCATTACATATTTACAGAGGCTGGAATGGAATGCAGGGAAACAAGTAGCATTGGTTTCCTGTCAGTAGTGTCAGGGGAAAAAAGGAAAACATCTTGAATGAATCAAACAACTTAATCTTCTCGATTTATGTTTCTGCATTTGGGTTCTTTTTAGTAGGAGATCAAAGAATGTGCTGCTTGGCATTCTTTGGGAGCCGGGGTTCTAGTGGCATATTCTGCTGTTGTCTTTAGGTATTTCCATGCTGTCTGGTCTGTAGGTGACTGTGTGGGTGCTGATGAGGACTTTGGACACAGTTGAAGTTTCTGTCTGTTGGGCACATTTGAAGACTTCCCGAAGATTCGCTTTTATTTTCATAAGTTACTGTGTGCCCAAACAGTTACAGTTTGTGAGTACAGGTCTCCAGAAATTAGAGAGTTCAGTTAGATGGCTAATTGTTATGGCTGTTGAGGCCTCATAAATAATGAGATGCTCTAATTTATGATGACAGGTCAGGGTCACGTAAAACATTGGATCTTTCCTTATTATTGTATTGTATATCATAAAGTGTTTGCAGAGACAGTTGATTCTCTGACTTAGATTGAGTAGTCGACTGTGTAAAGACTGAAGGGCTGCTTGGAGGGGTGAGACAGTCCTGATACAGCGAGCCTTACAGGTCACCTGGAACAGACTTCTTGAGGAACTACATACTGAGAATGAATGCTGTGGTTTCATTGTACTGGAGCAACTCTTAAATTAAATTCTAGGTGTATTTTTGCCCATCTTCTCTATTTGTTATAGCAGGCAGAGATGTGGCCTTGTGGAACAAAAGCATTTTATAATGACAGATATATCACAAAGTGATGATTCCGGTAACATCATTGCGTACAACTAAATATTGACTAAAAACTCAAATAGACTGGATTGATAAACTGGACCATAAAATTACTGTGTGACTGAAACTGGTTTGCTGTTTAAAACTGGATGCCAAATGCAGTGAGTTTTTTCTCGCTGCTGAATCTGTACTTCCAAAGAACTTACTTTGCACACAGACTTTGGCAGCCATTTTGTGTGTTCAGGTACAAGAAGTGTACACCCCGTGTGTGCAGAGTCTTTCTTCTCTTCCTTTGCTTCTATTTTTCCCCTTCAAAATGTTAATCTTTTCTAGCAAGGTAACTCAGGCTGAAGTTAAATAGTTCATCTTTGTATATAAAACCAAAATGACATTCTTGTTGTCTGATAATTTTTGAAATTGAATTAATTTAGAATTTTCAATCCCAGCCTTCAGACTGTGATTGAAAAAAAGATAAAATACTGGGTTTAACTCATATTCTGAATGTTAAATTTTGAGCCTTAGGTGCTAATAGTTACATTATTACAAGAAGTACGTAAGGGCACGTTATGTGAAGACTTACAGGCTGCTGTAAAGCGCAGCCTGTGCTGCCCGGTGTGGTGTTCTCCCTGAAGTTATGCTTTTTAAAGTAATGTACCCTAGAGCCTGTTGGAATGAATATCCAAAATGGTTTCTTTTTGTCTTTGTCTCTTGTAGAAGCTCCACCAAAACTGTAAGCATTCACTGACTCGTCTCTCTTTGCTCACTGGGGCCAGGATCTCAGTCCCGAAAACAGGCGGATCGCACTGAAACAATTCCAGTACTATGGCTACAACGCTTACCTAAGTGATCGCTTGCCGCTGGACAGGCCCTTGCCCGACCTTAGGCCTAATGGGTGAGTCCTGTAGTTCAACCCAGCATCGTAGGTCCTGAATTGTAGAGTCTGTTAGCTCTTTTTCACCTGGAAGTGTTACGTTGTGTGATCATGTCGCGGGTACATACTGTGGCCAGAATGAGTAATTTCTGTCAAACACATGAAAGTTGGAAGTTTCAAATGAAACACTTCAGTACCTAAATGAAGTCCTATTAATATTCCACTAAATAGCCATTAAAAGTTCCCCAAGATCATTTAGAACCTTCATCAATTTACATTCAATAGCAAGTGTTTTATTGCTAAAAGAATAACCTTTTAATGTTCAATTTGTGTTTTATCACAAGATCTGACTACAGAAGAAATAGGAACTGTTCTTTTTGAAAGCCTAGAACTGCCTGCCAAAATGGGTAACCGGGTGGAAGTGTTTAGCTCTAGTGGTGAAAGATGCAATTTAGTTAAGCAGCATGTACCAGCTGAATGCCCATGGAGCCTCCTTCGCTAGGTTGTTCTCTGCTAGGGAACATGCATGTCAGGCAGGGTAAATATGTCCACTCTTATTCCACAATGCCTTGGTGAGATGAATGGGACCAAGGAAGTGAGCAGCCTTCCCTTCAGCGCATCTGAGGTCTGTTCTGGTAGGACTCTTCACAGAGGCAGTTAATGCTCCACTTTTTTTCAGCCTCGGTGATCCATCTGATCCTTTGAACAAACAGCAGGTCTGGGGATGGGGGAAATGGTTGGAGGGAAAACTCGCAGCTCATTAAAATAAACATGATGGATAGTTACTGAATTGAACATGTGATCTTAGTCTCTTATATTAACCAGGTGTTTTGATGACTAAAGCAGTAAGCAGTACATTTTGCCGTATATTAAATTGTCTGATGTTAATGAAAAGGTATGAACACCATCCCAGGTAGCACTTTGGCAATTTTTTAATTTAAGGAAATCAAACTCAGCAATCATATTTGTATTTTGGTTAAATCAGTTTAGTACTGTCTGTAGGGACAGCCTCTTTTATTTTTTTAATTCTAAAATAATTTAGAGGAAAAATAAATCTTCTGTCATTAATAAGACATCAGTGACAGAAATGTTTCTGTTCTTATCTCTCTTTGGAAATGACTCTCCTGAACTATTTCAATCTAAATTTTTTATAACTATAGGTTTTAAAAATTAAAAAGACAGAGAAAATGAATGATACTGTAACCGAGAGAAATAAATTAAGGTTGGGATTTTAAAAGAAACTCCAGTTAGAAATTGATCATGATCCTAATTTCAGTGAATTTTTGATCCTCAGTTAACTATCTGCCAGAAACATGCTAGACATTACAACATGTTTACGGACACATGTGTTCAAAGCCGTGGCGTAGTGACGGTAGCTCAGGAAGATTTTTTTTTACCCACACCCTTTCCTGTTTTTCAGGAGCAAGCAGTCTGACATCGAAATATAGTAAATTCTGATACCGGGGGAAAAGAAATGTATTGTCAGATAGTATGCAAACTGTTTGCTGTATCTACAGCACCCTGTGGAGTACAGAGCTACAGGGTATTCTGAAAGTCATGTTGCTGAAAAAAGAATTCCCACTCCTGATACGCAAATTCTCATTTGTGTGAGAGCACATTCATGGCTATTGTTGGGAAAAAACCTACTCTGCTGGAGTGTTTACCACTGCAATAGTAAATTTTAGGATATGTGGCACCTCTTTTTAAGGCAAATTGAATTAGTCCATTCCAAAGTCTATATACACATATGTAGATTATCCATGGGCAGATCCCAGCCTCAGACAGCACAGCATGAAATCCAAGGACAGTTTGGTCTGAAGAGAGCACACAGCAAGTGACATGAAGGCTTTATTGATCAGCTTTGCTGGTCCTTAGCTGGTTGTGGTATTCCTGTTCTGACTAGAAGCGCAGAAAGCACAGATAGGATAGAGGTACCACAATAGCTCTGGACAGTTAGCCTAGGTCTAACCAGGCTCATTAGCCTGGATTTGGCAGTGGTTCTGCAAGAGTCAGCATGACACTGGAATCCCACCAAAGGCTTGTGGGCAGGTAGCTAAAGGGGAGTTCTTCTGGGTTTGGTTGTAGTCTATCATCTGTGTTCATAACCTATCCTATGAAGAACCGGAAGTTGGAAAGACAACAGAAATAGATGCGTAACTGAAGTCTAAAGTATTTCATAGACTGCTGGCCCCAGTTGAAACAGGGAGAATGAAGTGATCTGCTAAGAGTGTGTGGTGTTAGTAGCCACTTTTATATCATACTGGGATGACTCAGTCTTGAGCTGCTTTCTTGCCTGCAGTGCTCTGAGAATTCACATCAAAATAACAGAGGAGCTCCACATTTCTTTGCAAGGTGCTGCAGTGAGGAAGGCCAATCCACATATGTAATGACCCTGTATTACAGCATAATGGATTTTCTAGGCTTGGTATGATCAACATTTATTGTCATGAGAAAACAAGAGGACAAATCGGAGATTGCTGATCCAAACACATGTAGTAGAGAGGGCAGATATTCAACATTGCCCAGTCCTCTGATGTGGGTGGCATGCAGAGGTGGGAGACCACATGTAGTAATTAGGGCAGTGCACTCTGCCCAGCTCCTGAACTCTGTCTTCTCCAGAAAAAAATGACCGTCAGTCAGATGGAAACATCCAGCAGATTGCAGCTTGGTCCAGCTGTGGTAATTGTCACGCCTTGCAGTGGAACCTTCGCGTGTTTTAGGTGCTGCAGAGTGGTTTCTAACCCTCTGTACAGTCATGAGCATCATGTCCTGTGGTAAAATGTTCAGAATTTGACTACTTTTCACTGTGACTATTTGCCCTAGCACAGTGGAATCCCCAGCACAGTCCAGAATAATCTGTTATAATTCAGATTGTAATAAATATAAATAATTCCCCTGGATATCTCAGCCTCTTGAAGTAATTGTCACATCCCAAAGTACTGTTTCTTCAGTAAGAAAAAAGAAGCATTTAAAGCTGAGATGCTTTTTCTTTGGAGATGGCTAAATAGCTGAGTCAGTGCTGTTTGGCCTCTAGACACGTGCAGAGGAGATGTCCTGTTTCCTGTGCAGAGAAAGGCTTTGGCCATTTTCTAAGTACTTCTGGTTTCAAACAGTTCACCAGTTGCAAATTGTATTACTTTGATGCTCAATTCAGCAAGGGACAATGGTAGAAGCCTTGAAGAGCAGCAGAATTAGGTTTGTGATAAAGTGAGCACAAACAGCAGGCAGGAAATCCACTGAATGCAAATACAAATACAAGGGAGAAAAATTAAGCATTGGCTGATTGAGGAGAATGGTGTGGTTTAGGTCAAGAGCTGTTTATGTATGCGTATCTGTCCAAAATGTCCGCTGGTGTTTTGGTGGTATATGCAGTCCTGGATGCAGTGTTCAAGACATCAGACTGTTGTAAGAAAAACACATGATCTCAAATTGTGAGGTTCAGGCTTGGGCATTTGCATGTTAGCTCTGCTTCTTCCCAAAAGCCAGCTCCTACTGCCTTGCATTCAATAAACGTTTGCTTCCACATGTGTCTGTGAAACACTTCTGATTGGCTGAGGTTATGTTAGTGACTGATATGTTTCTGTGTTCATTTCTGACCAAGATCTTTTGTTTCTATTCATGAAAGATAGCATGAATATAGCATATTGTATTTGATGTTCCAAAGAAGGCCTTGAGAAAGAGCACATCCCCTGGTACTTTACCTATTGTATTGTTTTGGACAAAAGTCCTAAAATTACCACATCATTCAGTGTTCTTGTTAAATACCTAATGTTTAATTCTGTCATATTTCCTTCTCTCTTTTACTCATCACAGTTTAGGTTCCTTTTTTATTGTGTCTCTTTTGTTTGCCTTCAAACTGACTCATAGCAGTGGTGTGTACTGCCCGAGTAGCCACACTCTGTGATTCTTATGTGTGCTTCAGTTTGTCCTGCATGGATGTATCTCCTCAAATAGCTGCTCTAGAAGTATTTAGTATCAAATCAGCTGCAGTCTTCAAGCTGTTTTAATAATGATGTACACTTCTTGGTTTTGATCTTCCTCATTGTCTCCTATAACTGAAAGAAGATGTGAGACACGAGACACTAATCTGCACACGTTCTCCCAGTCCCTTTTTAAAGTAACATGTTAATATTATTTCACTTGACATACACTTATACTAAAGCATACTCAGAATAATCCTTGGCATAATACGGAGAGAAGCTAACAATTTTTTGCCAAATACCTATGCGTAATTTTTCTCATGTTCATCCAAAAATTAGTTTTGTTGAGGTCATCAACTCCTAGCTTACTGTTCTTGTTGCTTTATTCAGAGAAAGATCTTGGGTTTAAGTACCAAGAAAAAGATGGACCTTTATTGTATGATTTTATCAATATCAGTACCTTTTATTAAAAGGAGTGGGGAATCAGTCTCTTACAATTAAATCTGTTCTGTAAGATGCTTAGGAGACCAAGAACTAATCAATCTTGTGTTACAATCTTGGAACTTATCTGTATACTTATCAAGTTCCCTTCCTGTTATCTGATCTTTCCTTATTGCAATTTTTTATTTGTTTCTAGGAATTGGTGCCAAGAGATAAAAAAAGTTATGAATGTTTGCTATAGCTATATGGTAACTCTATATTCAAATTCCTCATATGATTGCTTTTGCTCTCTTGTAATAGAATATGATGACCCCCAAAGAAAGATTTCTAGATTTGCCTCAGAAGTACTTTACTGGCTTTAATAGATAGTGATCTTCAGAGATGAGGAAAAAAGCCCGTTTTATATGTTGTTCAATGCCAGCCTTTTTAGCGTGTTTCAGTTACACTTAAAATATTGATAATAATGAAAGAAAAAATGAAGAATGATCACCAAATGAAATCATAAACATGCCAGAATGTGACTGTTTTTTCCTCCCATGTTTTGAACTTGCATTTGCCATTTTTGCTGATGAAAAAAAATCTTGAAAAAGGTACAATTCTGTTTCTGTTTGTGCTTCTGAGAAATTCTTATTCTGCTGGAACTAAAGCTCCCTTCCACATATGTTCTTAAAGCAATCCTTTAACTGCAAATATTTTAGTAATATGCTTTATTGCATCATGTGTTTTTTTAAAGAAACCCATGGATTAGGTGACAAAATGTAGTGAGTAATACAAAAACCATGTTCTGTTGCCACTGTTGGCTGTCATACCCATGGAACTCTTGGTGAAAGATTCTCAACAATTGCAGAAAATAATTGTTTTTTGTAATTTAGTTCGTATTTGTAGAAGGTCTCAGAGGTAAGTTATTAACACAGGGAATCATTCTTGCTCTGTTGTTCTTCCTGCATAGTTACGCTAAACTAATTTTAATGTGACTGGCTAAATTGTCTTATCACAATGCATGTAGTCTAGAGGAATATAATTTTCTTGTGGACAAGTATTTGAAGGAAGATTCATAATGTATGCTGTCCTCCATTTACCAGAGTTGTGCTTGAAATAGAACACCAGGAGTTTCTCTAAATTTCTGGTAACCATGACAACTGTTACTTTAGTGTTATTAGCCCGATGTAATTCATCGGAGTAGGTTGCTAGAGGTAATTTTTTAGCTGCGTTGGGCTTATACTCATTAATGTAATTCTAAGTAATATTTAGAATTTATATTTAAGAATCACTTAGTCATAATACTGAAATATGCTCTGTGCTTTGTGGGTTTGTGTGTTTTTAGTGAGATCCTCACTTTGCAGAGGAGCAGGTTAGCCTTGGACTCCTCTGCCTGGAGGAGTCCAAGGCAGAGCTGTCCTTGAAATGTGTATGTTGCTGGTTGCCACACAACTGTTCAGTTCTTAGGGCTTAATGGATATTAAGATTTTGGTCCATACAGTTTTCTCCCTTTGACCCCCTTCAGCATGTTCTGTTCACGTATACATGCGCCCTTTCTCTGTACCTATTTCTTGTGCATTCCTAGAATTATGGAATTTTATTCCTTATGAGACTTGGCATAAAGAAGACAGACATACTTGTGGAACTGTGCAAGTGCTTTGCATTCTGTGTGTGATCTGAGGTGTGTGAGTTCAATTCTGATTTGTTTAAATAAAGAAAAATTGTTAATTTTTATTGTCATGATCTGATATGAAAAATAATGTAGACAGGAAAATGTATCTTTTAAGAACTCTACACACATTAAAAAAAAAAATGAACCCAAGCTGAAGTGAAGATGATAAATGACTCTGAATGGGGAAAAAAGAAAACATGAACTCTATTCAGGAATGTACCCTAACTGAAAATGAATCCATTTGTAAAGACTAAAGAAATTAGGCACAACAAGAGCCTAATTCTGTTCTCTTGTGTTTAGTTATCTTTTAATGTATGGTGGAGCAAAAAGGGAGTCAAAAGACATTCACAGCATTAAATGCTTTGCTTATGTCTGCAGAGTGAGCCAGACAATGGAAAATCCTGTGCAGTGTGATCTCATTTGAAAAGGTGTAAATGAATGCGGGTAGGAAAAACAATACAAAAAATTTCCCTTAAATGGATGGAAGACATGTCAAAAGCAGGAATTTTGTTTGAATGTTTCAGTTTACTCATGGTTCTGTGGTATGGTAGTAGTGTTTTGAGTCTGATTTTGTCATCTGGAACATTTTTGGAATATAGTTTGTCACTAATTTCTTACAAAAGTATCTTTTATGTGTATCTCAACATTAGCTTAAATGTCAGAGGAGGAAAAACCCACCAGTTTTTACAGAAGTAATTTCTTTGAACTATTTTCTGTGTGTTTTCATTGTAATTTAAAATATTTTCCAAAATAATTGTGTTGCTTTTTATCTGATAGGTGACATATCTTACCATTTTTGCTATAGTTTCGTTTTTATCTTCTTTGTCCATTGGTAAGGCTGAGGATTAGAAATATTACTATGCCTAAGCTAGACAGTTAAAAGACAAATTGGTTGTAGCTTTGTTTGCTGGGCCATTTTATCTATGCATTTTGGCTGTGAGTGAATCACTAAAATAACACGCTTTGTAGGCTCTTTACAGGGTAATACTGAAAATTATTTCAGTGTGTTTAAGGCTGTTAACTAGTTCATAGACTGTTTGAAGCCAAGTTTTCAAAACGTGGATGAAATTTCAATTATTACATCAAACAGAAATGTGTTATCTACATAGAGGTGTACAGGAGATAAGAATTTTGTTAGTAATTGCTCATTATGCCCGTGTAAATTTGTACATCTAACTTGCATGTAAGAGTTGACATCTACATAGTAATAGTATCCAGACTGCATATAGAATTTTTTTGTCGGTGCAGAATGACATGTACATGCACATGCACAATGTGCTATGGACGGGTCTGTTCTTTAAGGAGCTGGATCTGTCATGGTCTTAGCATCTTTTGGTCCAGTGTGAGGGTTGGTATTTAAAAACTGTAGTGTGATCATGAGTACAGGGTCCTCTCGGGCAGTTTGAGCCTGAAATATATTCATTGAAAATCCTGTTTTCAGATGCCACTTAACCCTGGTGGCAATTCAATTCACATTTGCCAAAGATTCCCCACAGATCTGACAGCGCTGAGCCCAAGCCAGTTCGTGCCTGCTTCAGTTACTCAGTTATCTAGGCAGTGCTATTAAGCAGTGCTTTTAGAGATTGTTCACCACAGAAGATGACCTTTCCTTAAAGAATTTTCAGAGGTTAAATTTCAGAGGTTAAAATACTCTAGGGTACAGGAGGCAGGTGTGAAGAACTATCTTTTCTTTTAAGAAGGTTTGAAACCTTGTTTATGTATATAGGATTGGGACTGTTGAGCCTAGAGAAGAGGAAGTTCATGGGGATGTCATCAATGTTTATAAATACCTGAAGAGAGGCCGCAAAGAGGATGGAGCCAGGCTCTTTTCAGTGGTGCCCAGTGACAGGACCAGAGGCAACAGGCACGAACTGAAACACAGGAGACTCTGTCAGAATATCAGGAAACTTTTTTTTTACTGTGAGGGTGATGGAGCACTGACACAGGTTGCCCAGGGAGGATATGGAGTCTCCATTGCTGAAGATACCTAGAAGCTGTCTGGATAGAGTGCCAGGCAACTGGCTCTACGTGACTCTGCTTGAGCTGGGGGCTGGACAGGTTGACCTTCAGAGGTCCATTCCAACCTCAGTTATTCCTTGATTCTGGGCTGCTTCCCAATAAAGTGCTCTGACACCTGATTTGCAGGCTCTGTGAAGGTGCCTTTATTCCTTCAGCCTTAAGTAGCACTTCTTAAATGAAAACAATAAGCTTGCAAAAAGAAAGAAAAAATTACCACAAGAGATTTTTATCTAGAAGATATGGCATAGCCATAGAGAGTGAATCCAGAGTTTAAAATGCACGAACATCCATTGGAATGCGTACTGCGATACAGGTTGTTCCTCTAAGAAATTTGCCCCAAACATGAGTCTAGAGTAACTTCCCTGGGATCACTCCAACTGAGCATACATTTAATTGCTCCACAGGAAGTAGAATGACTCTCAAAAACTGGATTGAAAATTATCACACTGAGCTGGCAAGTAGTTAGGGAGCTCTCTGGAGTGTTTAGAGAAGATTGAACTCATGCTCCTCCTGCCCTGGTTGAAGGTTTTAACTCCTGAACTACTGGTTAAAAGAGAAAAGCAGTGCTGCCTTTCACTAGTTGTCTTCTGGAAGAAAAGTCAGCTCCCTCTGCCTCTTATTGTAGTGTTTTACTTTGCACAAAACCGACTCAGGTTCTTACCTCTAGGAAAGTACCTGTGGCTCTGGTGCATTCAGAGGGCCCACAGTGCTTCATGGAGAAAGCTTCTTTCCTGTGTTGTATGTGTGTTTCTAAGCAGCTATGTAGTTTACAGGTTACATTTCACTCTGCTGAAAGATGCAGTATTTTGATTTTTATTTAGATTTCCTTTGTGAATCAATTAAAAAGTCCTTCTTAGAAAATCCCAACTGCCAGCAAAACTCCCTGAAATCAGTAAGAATTATGACTGCAACTGCTTTTAAAGGCCAGGCATAAAAGATGTCCAAATATAAGACTTTAGGAGAATCTGATTTTTCAAAGAATAATAAAGTTTTATTGCAAGTCATGCTTTGAATGTATTAGCATTCACTTGAAAGAAAGCAAAAGGAGGAGGAGAAGGGGGGGCAGTTGATTATAAACACCACAGTGATAGTTCCACCAGCTGTCACATTTGATCTGCTGTCCGGTGGTACTCCAAAAAAATATAAAAGGTGTCATGCTTTCAACTCTTCTGAAAGCTTCAAAGAAAACTTTTCAGTCTGATGCTTAGAGCTGAAAACTCTCTTACCAGTGAAAATAGGAGAGTAACATACCAGTAGAAATAGAAACTGGTTTTGGAAAGTAAATTTTAATTTGTTATACTGTCAAAAGATCAAACTACAAGTGGGAATTAGTAAATCCAAACATCATTTTAACTGTTTCTCTCTTGTATTGATGCTGTGGATCTATATGCCTATTAAAAAGATGCTTTATAAAGTAAAGGGCTAATTCTGTTTATTCCTGTCTGCACTGTCCAGAAAGACACTATGAATAACTGCTATTGGAAGCTGCATTTAAACAAGAGTTTGCATCTGCTTTGCAGTGTTTTGGGTCTCTGGTGGAAACGTGAGCTCACTCTAGGCCTTAGCTGCACAGGCAGATACAGGAGATGCCTTTTTTTACATACTAAGTCATCTGGGTCTTGCCTATATATGCTCTGAGCAAGTACGGGGGCCCTCTGATGGATGCCTACAAAAGCTCTTTTATCATTCTTAAGACCAGGGGTAGATTTCTCTGAAACAGTTTGTGTTAACGTTGTGACTTCCAACGATTAACTTTTTTTTTCTTCAACGTTCAGGTGCAGAAACCTTACATTTCCTGAGAGGCTTCCTGAGGTCAGCATTGTATTCATCTTTGTTAATGAAGCGCTCTCCGTGATTCTGCGCTCCATCCATTCAGCCATTGACCGGACTCCTGCTCACCTGCTCAAAGAAATCATTTTAGTTGATGATAACAGTAATAACGGTAAGACATTTGGTTTGGTTGGTTTTGTTTGTTTGTTTTTTCCTACCAAGAGGTTGGATCATGCATGACAATCCTTGAATTCTGGCTCTTGCACATCCCACAGGCATTGCAAATGCTCTCGGTGTATTTTCTCCCTTCTTCATCCCACAGTTTTGCTGGGCTGTCTTCAAATATGCATGAGTAGGGCATGTTAAAGAGAGTATGTACAAAGATAATGATGCTGTTTCTATATGTTTAAGGTGTCTGGTAAGCAGATTTTTAAGTTTAAGAATAGAGACTACAGGTGTTTTACTCTTAGCAGGTAAGAGTACTTTCAGGGTTATATGATTTCTTTGCTTTTCCTGTTTCAGTTGTATGCTTGCATGTGCGTGCTCACTTTCTCTTTGTACAAAACATCTTTCTTTGTTTCTTAGACATCTCCTTTATATTTCCAGTTCTCCTCATTAGCAGCATTTACCTTGCTTGTGTGTGTTCATTTACCTGAACCTTGTATGTGTTCAGGTTTTGCTTTCCATGATCTGAAGGACTGGACTGCCCATATCTGACTGTTCAGTACTTGCTTAGGTGTTTGTCAGTGAGGCCATGCTGGGCATGTCTTATTTTCTGGCAATATTAACAATGAAATTTTAATAAGCACAGGATGCTGAAATTAGAGTAAACTTTTGCTCTGCTGGTGAGTTAATTCTGAACTCCTAAAATACAAGGAGAATCTGAATTTATCCTGTTGAAGGAAAATGCTGAAGAGAGGGCTTCTCATATGCTTGCCATCATTACAACTGTTGTATGATCACTGTAGCTAGATTCTGTGATTTGCTGCTGACCATAAATGTGTCTCAGATTTGTACAGAACATAAACTTTTGGGGAAAAAAGTAAGTAAGCTCCCCACCCCAGGCTTTGCACTTCATCATCTCCTCTCTGCTGACTGTCGATGAAGGGAGAAGCAAAATCCTGACTCTTGAAAGAATACACAAAGCCCAACAACTTGATGTAGGCTTATGTTAAATCTAATTCCAGTGAATTATACTAGGGTTAGAATTACTTAAGGCTGACCAAGTTTTCTTGAAACACCTACTCATGGAACAGTGTGGGTGAATTGGAGTCTAGGAATGCGTTTGTAGAAATTTAATTCCTGCATCTTTCAAACAGGAGCTCAGTGAATCTGAATGGCTATTGGTGGTGCAGGGCTTAAGGCCTCTGCACCCACAGGAATTGACCACAAGGCAGACATAGAAGAAAAATAGCCTGGCTGGAAAAAGTGGTTTCTAGAGGTTGAGTCTGATTTACTGTATCAGTGGGCACATTGCAGAGCCGTGTCAGAAACATCAGTGTTTCTGAGAGCCTGTCATCACTGTGATGAGCTCACTAATGAATACGCTTTGCACTGTGCTCTGTGGGCTTGTCAAAAGTATTCCTTCTCATTATTACTTACCTGAAATAGATAAGAAATCACAGGAACCACTCAATCTTTCAGGAAGACCTATTCAGCCACATTTTTTGTTAGTACCAGTATTGGTACTGTATAGTGTCATATTTTTATGCTTGGCTGTGCCTTTTATTCAGGCTTGCCTTTCTTACCCTCCAGTGCTTTAAATCTGTAGGTTTCTGGCCCCAGACAGGAGAATAGAAATTGAGAGGAGCATAACCTTTGGTTTGGCTGCTTGGCTTGGTGTTACATGTCATTCTATATGAAATCACTCTGTGCAGAGTGATACTTAGTCTCCTAGAAAAAATCATCTGTCTCCAGGATTTTTTGCTACTCTAACCCTTTCTCTGGCATCTCTTCGCTGCAGCAGTAAATTAGATTCCTGCAGCCCTCTTTATCCTGTAATGTATGCTGAAGACCTGGTAATAGGCCTCTATTTGGAGAGGGTGGATGTTTGGTAGGAAAGGGAGTGATTGTAAAGATGATTTATGGGCTTTTCTAGTATTAGTTTAAATCCTGAAATATTTATTTTACAATTTACTTTAGCTTTTACAGTATTCTATTTTCAATTTTTGTTTTCTTTCTAACATGATTGAAACTATTTGTATGTATTTAGTGTCTTTCTATGTTTTTGTTAGTATCTCTTTAGCTTGCAAGTGTTGCTGCTTGTAAGATAAGTGGGTTACTCTGGGTTTCTCTGTAATGTTACCTGAGGGGGCAAAAGCTTGCTTTGTCTGGAGTCTGGCTCCAGACTGCTTCTTGCAGGGCCCTGTCAGAATCCTAATTACAAGAGGTATGTTCACTCTCAGGCTTTCACCAGGGATGGCAACTCAAAGTAGGATTTTTTTCTGTGATGCAACAGGCAAGAAACATCGTGCTATGGGAAGTGACTAGAAAGAGAAAGTGAGAACAGAGATCAGGCAGAGTGCAAATAAACACATTTTTTATTGAGAGTCTCTTGTGCTGTTTGGGTGGATTCCCATAGCACAGTGGTTTACAATTAAAAAAGCAGATACAATGATTGGCACTAGAGGAGGGCACCAGAATTTCCTGCTTCTGAGGGGAGGCAGTATACTGGTAAACTGGTAGAAATACTTGCTATGGGCCAAATTCGGAATCTAGTAATTAACACCTGGATTCATGTCTAATTTCAGTAGATGTGTGTCAGAAAAGAGCAGTGGAAGAACTAGTTGCTTTTTAAAATTCCAGAAGGCTAATTTCTGTAACCATACATTCAAGTGTATAGCCAAAGTCTGTACATTTGTCTGGAGCAATATTAGCTATAGCGTTTTATTTCATGCACTTCAGGGTATGTCAAGCAAATTATCTATGACTCTCCCTAAACCTCAGTGCAGTTTTTCAAGTTCCAAATCATGTTTCAGGAGACCTCAATTAATCTCTTTGTGAAGTTCCCCTTTTTTAAAATAAATGTTTCAAGTTAGGAAACTGTGCAAATGCCAATGTGTGCCATTTAAAAGCAGAAAGTAGATTTAACAGGTCCCAGAATTTGGATCCATTATTTTAATAAAACCGTTTGCACGGCTTCATCTTTTCTGGTGGAATTCTGATAAGCATAACACTTAAATGTTTCATATATGCTGTTAGGTACACTAGTATTAAAATTTAATATAATTGAAGGTTAAAAAATGCATTTCATTGACTGACTGTGTACAGTATAGCGAGGGCAGAAAATTTACTAAATAACCCGAATATCAGTGCCGTTCGATTGGGTCTCAGTCAGGTCCCAGTCACATTGGTGTGAAATAGAGCAATTGCACAGACTTCAGCTGTTTTACTGTGGTTTTAAGTGCTGTCTCTCAGATGAGGATCTTTACCATTCTCCTCAGGAGTGCTGTTTGCTTTTCAGAGAAAATATTAGTTTATAACATGGCAGTAAAATAATTTATTAGTCAATGCATTTGAGGGGAGGGATCTGCAGAGAAGAGGCTTTAAAAAAAACTATAAGTGACCATGCCCATGGCTGCTGGTACTTAATTAGACCTCAGAAAGTTATTTAGAAAAAACATGGTCTGAGCTGGATAGTACTGGAATAATATTTTATTCATTCTCTGGCTTGTTGCATCCTGTCATCTGTGGTGCCACTGGAGTCACATCCTGGCTTTTCACTCTTTTTGCTGTCGTTGAGCCCCGCTGACTTATTGAGACCCTCTTGAAGATATTTTAAGATGATTTGAAATCTCTCTAAAAAAGCTCCTTGTGAGCCATAATGTGTTCAGCTTCATGGGGAGGCAGTGTGCATTAATGTGTCCAGAGTATGCCTTATGAACTGTTATATTATAGCAGTAATTATAATCCTCTATGACATTTTTTGATATTGAAGTTAATAATAGATGTTGCAGTGGAGGCTCAGATTTCATAAGGTTACTTCCTTTTTCTTTGAGTCATTACTTAAGGATGAAATATTCTAACATGTTCAGTTTAATGATTCTTGTTTTGTCCTGAAATTTCCAATACAGCTATTGAATTGCAGTGATAGTGCTGGGTATCACAGGATGCTAATTTTGTGACTTGCACTGTTGAGGAGAACTAGCACAGAGTGGAAGAAAGTGGGTCAGGTGCAACTATGTCACCTTTGAGAGATTTGCAGTGTTGTCCTCAAAACACTGAATGAAAAGAAACTTTTCAAAAAGCATTCAGAGCTTTTCATTAGAAAGGAGTATTTCTTTTTTGGTTATTTTTAAGAGATAATTGGGAATAGAAGATCATCTGACTTTTGTTCTTTACAAAAGCAGTGATGAATAAACCTCGAAGGTACTGTTCAAATGCATGCTGGATTTCATATCACAGTGTAATTTGAAGGTGGCATACTTGTAGATCAGACAACTGTGAATGGGGATTTAAAAAAACTGTTGCTAACAATGGCTTAGGGAAAACTTTAGGCCCTACTGTCCTCCTGTTTGGCTTTTTGTTCTTCTCTTACATTAATGCCAGCAAATTTCAAAGACAAATAAAAACGTTTTCAAACAATGAAAAAGCCAAACTTTATTCAAACCTGAATTCACTTTGGGGCGTTTTTATGCATCGAGAAGGCTTTGCTTTATCTGCCTACATTCATGTGAGTTAAAGGTATTGATGCAGAAATCCTTATTATTACACAGTTTACACAACCGAGCTTTCGGTAGTCTTGGCAGTGTCTGACACGAAAGAGGGCTGTGTAATACTAGTTAGGAATCAAATGCTAAAAAGCATGTATTTATGTATAGGCTGGGAAATCTGTCTCCATTGTAGATTTGAGAACAACCTTAGCTGTTGTTACAAACTATGCATTTTATAGGCATAGTAACATTTAGCACTGAAACTTAAATAGATGAAGAGAGTTCTTTGAGCATATGTTTACTACTGTATGTTCTGTGCTGATGCTAGGACTGCAGTGGGGTCTTAGGTTTTGTGCCAGCTACTGTGGAGGCATCTGAAAATATGTAAGAATAAAATAACCAGGAGCAAAACATGAACACTTTGATTCATGTCCCAACAATGCCTGCCCATGCAGCTCAAAGCTCTTGTGCAAAAAATTAATAACCACTAATGTAAATGGACGGTGAGGTTTTTACAAGGACAGTAGGTCCTGAAGGTGATGTCCTGGAGTGGCTGAAGACTGGTCTCTTCTCTAACTTGCCAGTCTTTGTGATGTTATGTCTGATTCCTGCTTTAAAGGGAAGAGACTGTGAAGTAGGATATCAGAGGGAAGTGAGCAAAAGAGCAGAAGAGAGGGACACTGCCAGTGAAGGCCGTCTGTCCCAACTATTCTTGCCCCTCTTTTACTTTGATTTATCACTCTTCACACCTTTTTCTCCTTCTTTTTTCATCTAGGGGTGGTCTAAAACCTTGGACTTCATTCCCTCAGTCCACTTTCCTCATTCCATCTTGGCAGTCTACTCTTTTCAGATGTTCACTTCCTCACACCCATTCCATACACCTCATCTTTCTTTATATGAGTTTGTGTCCTTCCATTTGGGGATCTCATTTTCCGTGTTCTCAAATGCCAGTGTACCTCTTACCTTCTCCCCATCTCCTCCACCTTAGTATTTGCTGCTCTTCTCACAAACTGCACTCCTCCATTTTTTTCCATCTCATCATTCAGCTTCCCCTTGCCTTTAGCCATAGTGATTAAGCTACTGCCTGACTGATCCCTTCCTCTCTCCGCCCCCCAGCAGGATACTGCTCCTTCCTTTGTGGCATATTTTTATCATTCTACCATTTTCCTCCTTTTACTCCCAGACACCTTCTTTTCAGACATGGCTTTCCATTTCTTTTGCTTTCTTTTGAAAATAAGTATGTTGTATTCTTTTAGATCAGTGTTTCTAACTCTCCCGTGTCTGAACTCCAAAATCCATCAGACTCAAATGTTGACTTGTATCCAGTCACACATGGGGGTGGCGATAGCATCCCCTGCTGTTTGATAACCAGCATGCAGTTTGGTTCATAAGGGGAACTGTCAAATTCTCTGTTCTTTATAACTGATGTAGAAGGTCCTTAGCCTTCATTTTCTGGAAGGTTGGGAAAGCTCCAGCACTGTGAGAGTGAAATGGGGCTGCAGGACCACCGCAGCCAAGTGTGTCTCCTCCAGTGCATCCCAGAGAACTTGCACCTCTGCTGGACCATTTGCCCCTGTGTGTGCTCAGCAGGTGTTTACAGTGACAACGTAGCCTTTCAAAAGGACAGGTACTTTAATCATCTGCAATATAGTATAGTTCAGTGTGTTTGTAGGGTTGGAAAAGCAAAATTTCAATGTGTGTGCAAGCTGATAGCATAACCTCCATCCGCATTAAGGGTCAGCCGCGGCCAGCAGAGCTTTTATTGCAGTCTCCTGACATCAGAGTTTCTGATTCAGATGTTCGTATAATATTGTGAACTGAATATTCCCTAGCCAGCAGTTGTTGAAAGTTAATATATAGTCATCTTACCTTTTATTCCATCCTCAAAGTAGTTTAACTAGTTCAATCCCAATACGTTTGCAGAGTTGCAGTCTAATAAATACCTTTTTCTATGTCAGATTCAGTACAGTGTTTTTTCATTGTGGTTTTAGCTTGAATCCTGGCATAGTGTACCAATTCGTACTATTTATCTATTTCACATGTGCTGTGTACCCTATATATGCCAAGTAGTGCAGTGAACAGTGAGTATTTCCTTGTTCTGCAACTCCACACCTGTTCTGCCAACCTCTAATGACTCAGTTCTTAGTGTGGGCACAGTTATACATGCTCTCAGGTTACTGATCACATCAAAGCCTGATACAGACCATGCAGCTGCAGTTTGAAGGTGATGATAAATAGCTGCACAGTGACACTTTGGAATCTTATGGAAGGATCTTTTGGGCCAGCTTATAGGAAATAGCATCACCTATGTTAGGTGTGATTCAGAAACCATATGTCTGCAGTCAAGTTCAGGAAGAACAGGCTAGTTCTAAGCTCTTCTGGTAGCATTGAGGAATTCACACCATGTGCGCTGGATGTGCTGTGGGCTGGTGGCATCCTGACAGTGAGAACACCAGTGTATATAAATGCTGCCTTCTTAATGCTGTGACTGTGATTTTAGCACTAAAATTAATTACTAGAGATCTCTGAGAAATTGCTTGATTAAGAAAAAACTCCCCCCCCCTTTTTTTTTTCCTCCTTCCCCCTCTCCCCCCCATTTGTGGGATTATTTTGCCTTCAAGAATGCTTGAGTGGTTTCTGTTGATAACATTCTCAAACACATCTCACTACATTAAAGCAGCAGCCATGTGGATAGATTCATGTAGTGACAGTCATGTAGAACTTGAGAGAGAACTGCTGATGGCACTTTGCTGTTGATGTCAGTAAAGTAATGCTGGTTTGATCAGATTATTTCCTTTTGACATCTTTTCCTGTAGAGTATCCAGAGATCTCCTTGCATCCAGTAGAATTTGTATTTGAGATATTCTAGTCGCATCAGCTGTTAAGAGCCTGAATGACTTTTTAAAGGATTTCTTTCCCTTTCCTTATCAAGAGAATGGTACTCATAATTGCAAAAGTTTGACAGGGGGTGGGGCAAATACTCTGTAGTGTTAGGCAAAGAGTTAAAAAATTGTGTCCTATGCAAAGTAAGAAATAGAAATTTCCTTTTAAATGAACTTTATTAAAATTCACATTTTCTTCCTAACCAAAGCATACTTAAAAAGAAAAATTAATGAAAAGATAACTTTCATAAAATTAATGCTGCTTTCTTAGCTTAAGCTGATGGTAAATCTTCCTGTGAGAGCTGATAATTTTGAACACTTCAACTTCTTTGTGAGAGAACCTAAAAATTCTTAATGTGCTCAAAAGTCCAAGACATGATAAGAGATTTGCCTAAGGAAGTAATTAAGGGTGTTTAAGTGTGTCACCAAGTGACAAAAATCAGTTAGCAAAAATATATGAATAAGTTGCAGACTATTCTATGTTCACCTGATAGGCATACACAAAGGCACATATATAGGCATTGCTACATGCTTTAAAGACATTGTGGAATCTACTGTGAGTCTAAAGTTCAAGGACAGAACCTTTGATCAAAGGATATTTGAATACTTGTGAATATTAAGATCAATTCATGTTAGCTTTTCTTTTGGCATACTTTTCTGTAGATATGTTTGGCATTTAACTTTGGAAAGTGTTTTCATACTAGGTTGGATGACCAAATTTTAAATTACTTGACTTCACTCATTCACTGTTACTTATTTGTGGGGCCATTAGTTAAATGGTGTTCTTTCCTTTTGCAGTGGAAAAGTAATGTATTTTTAATAGTGTGCTTCAAGTAGCAGCATGGGAAGCTTTGGGGAAGCTCTGTTTAAAACTTTATGGAAACTGTGATGAAACTAGACATAAACTCTAAAATTACCATTTACAATGATGGAATTAACATAGGAAAAATGCAGACTTGGAGGTTAGGCTGTGAGAGAGCGAACATTTGTGCTTGTTTTTCCTCACCCAGTTTATTTGGAAAAGATATTTTGTTTTTCTTGGGCCTCCTCAACCAGAGTCCTTGTTAACACTACTTACTGGAAGTCTGTTTTCAGAGTACGGGTAGAGAGAATATAGATGCGATTCCATTTGGAAGGAGATACAGGCTATATACTAAAACCTCACCCTTCCTGTTTATGGTTTTCACAAATGTCTAGAAGCCTGCTAGTTAATTTTGAGTAAGTTCTGCAACCTGCTTCCTACAAGACAGGGCAAATCTTGCTCTTCTGGCAGTTTGATAGAGAAAGACTTCTGACTGGGGGACCTGCATGGGGCTTTGTTCCCCATTAGCCACCTGCCACATCTCTGTGGCAATTTGCAATGGAATTTGTGAATAAACAAACAATTTGTATTTTTTAATATTAATTTCCTTTCAAGTGTAATCTGAGAGGAATAGTAGGTACTCCAAAGCTTTCTTGCAGATGTTTTTAATGCCAACTCAAAGGACAATTTGCCTTTCAGTGAGTTTAACAGGGTTTGTCTGCGCTGCAGTGTAAACTCCCCAGTAAATGATTTAGAATAACAATGAATGCTAAATAATATGGCAGCATAAATCATTGGTTTTGTTTGGCAGCAGAGAAAATCTTGATGGAATTGCTAAGTGCTCTCTCTTCTCCCAGGATAGCTTACTGTCGGGTGCTGCATTGTTCCTCTGCTCCTAACTGACACAGTCCTTTGGCCCAGTGCCTGTCTAATCATTGTTTAATGTTTCAAAAGCTGCCATCTTCTATTTGAAGCAATCTTTTCAAGCAGCACAAATAACAGCAGATTTGCTTACAGTAGAAATAATTGGAAAAATACTGATGAAAAATACAAAAAGAAGAAAAAAGATAAGAAAGTAAGATGCAAACAGCATTAATGTTTCATGAAGCTGAAAAAGATACCATATGCCTAATCAAATTATGGTGACGTTTTAGGAAGCATAAAGATGTTTCCATGGCTAGATACATGGTCTGTCATTTTTATATGGGATGGGATGATTATTCCTCCTGTCCTAATGCCCCTAATATTAGTTCTTGCTTATGTGCACAAAACAGAAAGAGAACAAGGTCTTCTAAAATGGAAAACAAGTTGACAACACATTTGCCAACAAATAAAGAAGTTGACAACTCCCTGTGCCAGCAAATAAACAGTGATTTCTATTTTTTATTACCATGAACAAGTGCAATGTCAGTACCTGAAAAATGTGCTTACATCCCCATGTCACATAAGTGACTATGTCTCTGCCTTGTAGTAGTATTATTATTGTATGAGCGACAAGTTTAAAACATTTCTGTATAGCCTGCTTCTAAAATGAAACATCTAGAGTTATTTTTTAGTGATATTTGTGCCTTTGATACCTCTTTGTACCATTGACAATCAGTTTTGAATGTGCAAGTGAAACTGTGCAGTACTGGGCCTGGTTTTGCGTTCTCTCCAGATATCTCTCAGTTTCCAAAGGAATGTTTCTTCTCTTTGCCCACTTCCCATACATATAAATAGGTAAAGCTTAAGGAATACTGTGATAAAAGATGTGTGACTGTGTGTGGTTTGTATCTCACACATAGGATTTCATGTACTGAGACTAGCCTTGATATAAGACAAAACATTCTGGAAACAGCATTAATTTTTATTATTGCTATTTGTGCTGCACAGTGTTGTATAGAATGTCTATACATGACAA